>NW_016693178.1:0-1893 GCF_001604755.1 Lepidothrix coronata | reverse complement strand
AAGAACTGGATCCCCCCGAAGCGCCCCAAGAGCTTCCTGGCGCTGGTCTGGGAGGCCCTGCAGGACGTGACCCTCGTCATCCTCGAGGCCGCCGCCCTCGTGTCCCTCGGGCTCTCCTTCTACGCCCCTCCTGGTGCCCATGATGAAGGTGACACCCCTGGGTGCCATCCCCCTGTGTCCCCAGCCCGGCCTGGTGTCACCCCCTGTCCCCATCCCCATGTGTCACCCCCTGTCCCCATCCCCATGTGTCACCCTCGTGTCCCTCGGGCTCTCCTTCTACGCCCCCCCCGGTGCCCACGACGAAGGTGAAACCCCGGGTGCCACCCGGTGCCACCCCCTGTGCCCATCCTGATGTATCACCCCCTGTCCCCATCCCGATGCCACCCCTGTGTCCCCATCCCCACGTGTCACCCTCTTGTCCCTCGGACTGTCCTACGCCCCTCCTGGTGCCCACGACGAAGGTGACACCCCCGGGTGCCACCCGGTGCCACACTCGTGTCCCCGTGGGTGACCCCCTGTCCCTGTGGGTGACCCCCTGTCTCCATCCCCTGTCCCTGCGGGTGACACTGTTTCCCTATGGGTGACCCCGTGTCCCTGTGGGTGACACCCTGTCCCCCTGGCTGACCCCGTGTCCCCGTCCCCATCCCCTGTCCCTGTGGGTGACACCATGTCCCTTTGGGTGACACCATGTCCCTGTCCCCATCCCCATCCCCGTGGGTGACCCCCTGTCCCCGTCCCCATCCCCTGTCCCCGTGGGTGACCCGCTGTCCCCATGGGTGACACCATGTCCCCTGTCCCTCTGGGTGACCCCATGTCCCTGTCCCCATCCCCTGTCCCCGTGGGTGACCCCCTGTCCCCATGAGTGACCCCCTGTCCCCGTGGGTGACCCCCCACCTGACCGTGTGTCCCCGTGCCCATCCCCTGTCCCTGTGGGTGACCCCCCGGCTGACGGTGTGTCCCCGTGGGTGCCCCCCTGTCCCCATGGGTGACACCATGTCCCCTGTCCCTGTGGGTGACCCCATGTCCCCGTGCCCATCCCCTGTCCCCATGGGTGCCCCCCTGTCCCCGTGGATGCCCCCCCGGCTGACAGTGTGTCCCCGTGGGTGCCCCCCTGTCCCCGTGGGTGCCCCCCTGTCCCCATGGGTGCCCCCCCGGCTGACGGTGTGTCCCCGTGCCCATCCCCTGTCCCCGTGGGTGCCCCCCTGTCCCCGTGGGTGCCCCCTTGTCCCCATGGGTGATCCCCTGTCCCCATGGGTGACCCCCTACCTGACGGTGTGTCCCCATGGGTGCCCCCCTGTCCCCGTGGGTGGCCCCTGTCCCCATGGGTGACCCCCTACCTGACGGTGTGTCCCCGTGCCCATCCCCTGTCCCCATGGGTACCCCCCGTCCCCGTGGGTGACCCCCCTCCTGACGGTGTGTCCCCGTGGGTGCCCCCCTGTCCCCGTGGGTGCCCCCCTGTCCCCATGGGTGACCCCCTGCCTGATGGTGTGTCCCCGTGGGTGCCCCCCTGTCCCCGTGGGTGCCCCCCTGTCCCTGTGGGTGCCCCCCTGCCTGACGGTGTGTCCCCGTGGGTGCCCCCCTGTCCCCATGGGTGCCCCCCCGGCTGACCGCGTGTCCCCGTGCCCAGCGTGCGGCCACGCGTCGGGCGGGGCGGAGGACGAGGGCGAGGCGGAGGCCGGGTGGATCGAGGGCGCTGCCATCCTGCTCTCGGTGGCCTGCGTGGTGCTGGTCACGGCCTCCAACGACTGGAGCAAGGAGAGGCAGTTCCGGGGGCTCCAGAGCCGCCTGGAGCAGGAGCAGCGCGTGGCCGTGCTCCGGAGGGGACGCCTGGCACAGCTGCCCACGGCCGAGCTGGTGGTGGGGGACATCGTGCAGGTCAAGTACGGTGAGTGG
>NW_016693177.1:0-1894 GCF_001604755.1 Lepidothrix coronata | reverse complement strand
ATCTGCTTGAAGGTAGAAAGTCCATGAGGATGTTATGAAGCTCTGAGCTGAATCCATCATGTCACTCCAGAATGATCTCACCAGTGTCAGAGGAAAGAGGAGATGAATTCTTGGCATCAGGGACATTAACTGCAAAACATTAACATGTTTTCCATTTCTTTTTATATAAAAAGGACAGAAGTCATGTTCTTGCTCAGCCCTCACCCCAAGGGTACATTTCAGTCCTTGGGTTTATTTTCCATTTGAAGAAACTTAAAAAAAAGAGAATACACATACTGAACAGAAACAAGTAGGTGGTATTTGAAAAACATGTCACCTACTTACTTGCTCTTGCCTTAACTCAGCAAATGGTAACTGGTTCTGGCATCCAAGATGGCAAGCATATTGTTCATCAGATTGGGAGTATGCTTCAGTACAGGCTGCAAGGGAGAAGTTCCCCAAATGAGATGATAAATTCTGCATTTTAGTTAAGAAAACATTCTCAGTATAAGTTGGATCAAAAACAAAGCAGCAGTTAAAAGACTGACAATCCCATTTGCAGGGAAAGATATGGCAATCACTCCCAGGGTAGCATTTGCTCTGAGGTCTAATGACAGAATCAGAGCTTTAACAGATAAGGGAGATGAAATCTAACTGCAGTCAGAGCAACTGAGCAGCAACATTACCCTGGCCGAGCTCAGGGATGCAAGTTTTCATTGATCCTCCCACTACCACTACAGCTTTTCCTCTACATATCACATAAACCATCAAATTTTACCTCAGAGAACAGAGATGGAATCCTAATAAACCCAGAGGGACCATCAGTCCATTAAACCCCTGTGAGGTAACAGCAGAAGTCATGGTATCACAGGAAAATCACAGGAAAATCAAATGAGCATCCCCTGTTAGCACAGACACTGCACTGAAAGTACTATAGAATAATTTCTTATGAAAAATGAAGCCAACTCTTTGTTTAATAGATAGCTTCTATTCACTGTTGACTAGAGATCATAAAGACCAATAAATCTAATTCGGAGAGAATAATTTAGATTGCTCTGCCCATGGAGAAATCAGGGAGAGCTCTCCCACAAAACTCTCAAGCTCAGGTGGACAATGTTGCAGTAGCACCTGAACTAAAGAATCAAACCGAGTAGCAACAGAGAGGACAGTAGCTCTCCCAGTTTTCCAGAGGAACAAATGGACCATCAGAAAGACTAAGAAGCTGGCAGGAAGCATGGCACCAGCAGCTAAGCACTTGAGAGTTCAGCTCATGGCACCTGAGCAATTCCATGCTGCAACTGCCACCAAGGCAGTGTTTGTAGGAGGCATCAGGAGACAGAACTGAGCAGATCAGCCAAGATGTATCTGCCAAGCACAGAATACTCAGTCAGGGCACCCACCAGCAGGTTATAGAACATAAGCCAGCAAAACAACAGCTCCATTAAGGAGAGTTAAACCAGAAATAAGCAACTGTTCCATTACTCTACATGTGCTCTATTGGTACATTACCCTGTTTCATGGCACTCTTTCGTGTGTGGTTTGACAACTAGACTGACATGCTGGATCACAGCTACACACAGTGTGTGACAGACTAGAGCATTAGCCCATTTCTGGAGCAGTTAATGAAGTTTTGTGTCACATTAGCATCTTTGCTAGTCAGGCTTTCTACTTCCCTACCTGCCATCAGCTCCTTGAGCTGGCCATGAGCTCTCTTGTTTCTATGAGCTGCTAAGAGGATAAATGCCTCCCTTGAGCACTGGCCTGGTGCGTAACTGTATCGGCAATAAAGATGGAGAGCTCCCACCTTTCCTGCTCTGCATAAAACTGTGACTCAGCTGCCTCAATATTACTGGAAGAAAGTTCTATACAATTCCAAACCCACTATTAATTGACCCATAGTACACACCATACCCAG
>NW_016693176.1:0-1896 GCF_001604755.1 Lepidothrix coronata | reverse complement strand
ATATATATATATATATATATTTGGTGCTGCAGTAACAAGGCAGCTGGAGATTCCCATCAGCATTGAAGTTTGTTAGTCACAAAGACTGTCTGAACTGCAGGGTACCTGCAGGAAAATAAATGAAAAAAAAAGGGACAACAGGAGTAGGAGAAACTACTGTGTGGTCTAGACTTGTCCCAACATGAAGCTGAGACATTACAAGACTCATAATTTAGAAATGAGCAGAGGTGAAGAAATCGGCTTTCATCTTTTTCACTTTCTCCACTCACTCAGCATGAGCTTCAGCACAAACAAAACTGCCCAGTTCCCTTACATTAGGTACACAATATATTCCTTGTTGTGCAAGAGAAAGATCTGTTTTTAAAGCACTATGTGGATTCAGATTCACTTGCCAGAAGATGTGTATTCTGAGCAACTAAGGCCCACAGTAATTTAAACCTTTGATTTACTCCTGTGCATGTGGGAGACATGCTGTTGGCCACTGAACAAAGCCTTGAGGCAGAGATGATAACACTATAAGGATGAATCAACTGAAGAATCAGATAACCACTGTTTTTTCCTTGTGGAAGTGAAACAAAAATTACAGTGATAAGTAATATTATACTAGCAAGGCAAAACATTTTAGGTCTAGGAAATTACTCCTTCCCATTGCTATCTGCTTTTAAAAAGCAGGTACAAACTCTTCAATAACAACTTCCTAAGGACTTGAATATTTTGTTCTCCAATCATTATTTGTCTGACTCTAAAATACCCTAATTTTAAGAAAGCAGCTACAAAGGCAGGTATGAAAACTGATTGGTTCTGATCCACAAGCTTAGTTCTGTTTAATTGGGACTATGAACATCAACAGCTATATCCTGTGCTGGGTGAACTAAAAAATACAGCAGAGCACACTAGTCTAGGAGAAAGAAGAAGCAAAAATCTTCTGTATGTCTCCAAGATGAACTGTTTAAATGATGCTTTGTAGGTCACATCAGCTCCTTCCCCTGGTTACCAGGACAGTTTCTACCCCCCAAAATAGCCAGAGCAATGTTTGTTTGGTCCACAGGCTTCCCCCAAACACAGTGGATCATGTTGTGAGTGGGGAGGCTACAGATCACATACATCACTTCCACTCCTCCTCCATTCTTTGTGCTTTGAGGAGGAAGAAGAAAAAAAGAAAAAAAAATACTTTGGAGAAATTGAATTCCTGCCATGTTTCAAAAGCAAAGCCTCAGTAGTTATACAGTCAAGACCTAATTTTATTTTATTTATTTATTTTTTTTTATTTAACAGTGAAATCTGCTAGGGATGTATCTTTTCAGAAGAAGATTACAGATAGTGTTACTTTTTTTGCAAGCTCTGCAAATTACGTAGTAGAGCCTCATGAACCATTTTCTATACAAACTGTGAAACACTTGCTGTATTAGAATCAATCCATAAATATGTATTACTGTTTTATAAATACATATTGTGCTACAGATGAAGAAAACAACTGAATAGAAGGCCTCATAATTGGTACAATTATTTATTTAAAAATTAAAAATAAAAACATAATTCCATAGAGAATTACTTTTCATGTAAGCATGGAAAGCTAATATAGAGAAATAGTTTCTAATTCTTTGTACTTGAATGTACTATTTGTGGGTTTGGGTTTTTTTTGGGTTGGATTTGGAGGTTTGGTTTTTTGCTTTGGTTTATTTTTGTTTTGTTTTGTTGGGGGTTTGTTTGTTTGTTTGTTTGTTTGTTTTTAGTTCTGTTCAGTTCAATCTGAGACAAGCAAAAGCAGCTATTGTTTTGAGTATGCCATCCACATATTGCATCTCTCATTTTCTATTGCACTGAAAGAAACAAATGGAGAAACATGACTAATTTTATGCAAGTTCTTCCTATTAAGCAAGCTAAACAGCTATTTGA
>NW_016693175.1:0-1896 GCF_001604755.1 Lepidothrix coronata | reverse complement strand
GGCACTCCCTTTGTTTCATGACAGGTTTCAGTAGAGAGGGATACTTACATAAATGTCCTTAGTGACTTACATAAATGTTCTTAATAATTTAATATCTTAAAACTGGATCGTTGTCCTGCAGTCAGACAGTATGTTTCTGGATCCTGACTTATTTGAGCTGGTAAAAGACTGGCAGCTTACATAGTCTCATTGCAGGAGAATAGCTTGCAATGTTAGAGAAGAGTATCCTACAGAAGAGGAAAGCCTGTCAGGGCTTTCATGACCCAAGCTTCATTCTCCTACTTTACTGCACTGAATTATTTATAGTATTTTTGGTTAATCACTGCATCTCCTTTTTAAATATTATTTACTTAGTCATTCCTTGTAGTATCAATGTAATAATTTATAGTGTTTTGTGCATAAAGTCATTTATATTAACATGTTCCCACTGTCTAATGGTTGTCTTTTAAAAGTAAGACACTAAAGAAGATTTTTGAAGGTAAAAACCATTATTCCTTTGAAAAAGACGAGGATCTTATAGTAGCACCGCTGTTCTCTAAGACAAGTAGAAAAACTTTAAAGTCTGTCGCAACATCTTCATGATCGATAAGAATCACTAGGTTAGTAGAAAGCTAACATTGCTGATTTCAAGTCATTTCTTCCTGCCCCTGCTGTAGAAAATTGGTGGCACCACCATAGGGAGGTGGTGTCATATCCTGACTAATCCTAACAGGAGGTAGGATTAGTAGTTGACTAACTGGTGAGCAGCAGCTCCAGGGAACAGAGGAGCAATTCTGAAGACCATTGTCAACTGTCATCTGCTCTTTCATCATTTATTTCAAGTTCTTACCTGAAGAATCTGATGCCAGGATGCAACAGCGTTGCACAACCTGAAGGAGACGCTTGGGCTTTCTGATCTCTTCTATGCCAATACGTATCCCTTATCACTGAGGTAGTTTATCTGAAAATGAGATGGTTTTGATCATTATGCTTTATAAGAAAGTACATACCTTTTTCCACTGAAGAGTTTTAGGTTGAAATATGTAAATTAAAGCAGGGTTGAAACTCCTTTCTTGAAAAGAATAAGAGTGGGAAGTCAAGAGAAACAATTCTCTCCTGAAGAAATGTCAGTGATGACACTTTGCTTCTACCAAGACAATAGTTTTAGTAGTTTGTGCAATCATCCAGGGTGGACAAGTTTTCAGTGCCTTATGCCCCAAAACATATATATTTTTCTGAAAGGAGGTAGGGATTTCAGTCCAGCTGATTCTTCTCCCCTTTTCATGCAATACTTGTCACACAGAGACTGAATGTCACTCTTTAGTCTAGGGATTACAGCACTCACCTGGCAGTGGGGAGACTAGAACTCAATTAATTTGACTGGTTTCCTTAGTGGAATCTTCCAACCCATGAGTCAGTCTTATTTGCTTTCAGAATGTTTCTCTCTGGCCTACTGAATAATTTTTACCAAGTCCAATTGCATATGCTGTGTGCGCCCTGGTGGAGCCGGCTGGGTGGGCTGTGAGCAGATCAGACACAAAACTGTACAGTTTTATTGCATTGCTGTACAGCAAAACTCTGCATCTGGTGTAGTAGTCAAATGTAACGAGGAGAAGTCATAAGAAGGAAGAACAATAATTGGCTCAATATGAAGCAACTGGTTGTTAACTCAAAAATTACCTAAAAAAACTTCACCAGTGTTTACCTCAGTGATCTGAAATTCCTGACAAAATAATATGATCAGAATGCCCAGGCTGGGGCTAATCATTAATTAATTCTTTTTCAAAAGTGTGTTTATCTTTATGCATGTTCTTGAAGGTTCTATTTGACACTGCATACTAGGATTAAAAACACAGTGCTATTGGGTCCCTTTCTAGAATCAAGGGTTAATCAATTATTGTTGTACAATTGCAATAA
>NW_016693174.1:0-1896 GCF_001604755.1 Lepidothrix coronata | reverse complement strand
AAATTTAAATTTTCAAATTTTTCAGCTATCGAGCAGTAAGTTTTCAGTTGAAATCAGAGTCACAGAGTATTCAATAGAATATTATATTTTAAAACACAAGTTCAGGTGTAAATGGATAACAGTATGCATGTCTTGGATTCTCTTCCAAAGAAACTTAAGGAGATAGGTAATTCTTATAAAATAATAAGATTACCACAGAGAATAAAGACAATGTCTACACACACACACCCCCCTCATCCTGGATAGCCATAATTCAAGTAGCCTTATTTAGGACATAAAAGCCCTTCAAAACTCACATCACTCAAAACTTAAGATACACTTTCCCTATAAAATTCTGCTTCTTCCACAAGTCATGACTCATTCCACATTTAATAATTTACGTACACTGATGAAGGCTTTTCCTATTTTCTGATGT
The DNA here is from genome assembly GCF_001604755.1 of Lepidothrix coronata. Lineage (NCBI taxonomy): Eukaryota > Metazoa > Chordata > Aves > Passeriformes > Pipridae > Lepidothrix > Lepidothrix coronata. The sequence continues at coordinate 1,481 of NW_016693174.1, read as the reverse complement.
CTAAATGAATAATGGCCATTCCCAAATAATCCAAACAGAAACTGTTACCAAAAATATGCAATGCCTTCGATCAAAAAGCATATATCTTCAAGCACTTTGGAACCTTTAAACTAGCAGAGCCTGGTAATGCTGTTCCCTCTATCATTAAAAAGCTTTAATGGTGCCTTCCTTCTTCCCAATTCACTTCCTGTTCAGAAGTTTGTTGCAATCCTTCACTGGAACTGAGAGCTCACAAGTCCTTTTCCCCGTTCTAAAATGCAGGTGGTCCTCCATTTCTGTTGGGGCTTTCCAAATAGTATGCTAACTTAAATTTTTCTCTCAATTTATTTTATTTCTCAATTTATCTTGGTTCTACTAAAACCCATTTTGAAACAGTATTTGATGTTCAATTTATTCTCAGTTTTAGTATTTCACTGAAAATGGTTTACCCCAGCCTACTACAGTAGCTTGTTTCATAGCTTATCACCTGCCCTATAAGGTCTTCCTCTGCCTAATATGCAATTCCATTTTAATATAACTGTGTCCATAGAAAATTCTTCAAATGCTTTTTTTTAATTTTACATCCTATCATTAATTATTAGAAATAACAGGCTTAAGCATAATCAAAAGTGTAATTATATCAGACTAAATCCAAAACCAACTAGGTGATTGGTAGGATTGAACATGGCATATCATGCCTTAGAATAATAGGAGGAGAGTTTTACTAATTGAGACTAAATTACAGAATTCCTTTAATTCATTGCAGAGGTAATTTATAAGCAGTGTCCTAGATCTCAGCTACTTTACATGAAATTAAACAATATATTAGACCATCTAATTCATGCATACATTACAGAGCTCAGGACAACCACTGCTGAATTGTACCTACTCTGTAGTTCAACAGCATACCACTGCTTGCTGGAGCTGTGTTCCCTGTCCCTTGCATGGCTGCCCAAAGGAGTAATGAGCTATGACCAAAACACGGAGAAAGATGCACTTCCCACTTGTTGGATGGGTTTTTGCTTGATTGGTTTTTTGCTTTTTAAGTATGAACAAATGTATTTTTAAGACCTAGAGAAAAAAGTGAGACAAGCTGCATTCTTCTATTTACTTGCAGCAACCATCCTAGAAGAGTGAATTTCTGCTATTACCAGTTTTGCATTCATTTTCTGGGAAATAGACTCAATTACTGGCCTTTAAATGGTCCCCAGTTTGGGGACATCCTGCCTGCCAGAAGCTTCCATGTAAGCATGACACAAAATCAAGATTAGCCTCAAATCCTGCTTGATTAACATGATGTTCTTTAACAGAACTATATTTTTCTACTTGTGGGGCCTCTGGTGGTCTAGTGGTTAAGGTGCAGGACTCTCACCGCTGCGACCCGGGTTCGATTCCCGGCCCCCCGGGCAGATGGAGCTCGTTAGCCCTGTAAGGCAATCCATCTAAGAGAAGGTCACTCTAAACAAACCTACGTTCTGAGACCCTCACTGCCACTGTCCAAG
>NW_016693173.1:0-1897 GCF_001604755.1 Lepidothrix coronata | reverse complement strand
CACAGTAGTTTTCCCCCTAAGATTTAATAGCTTAACTCCCGCCTCTCTCCACATTTTACTATCTTGTCTTTGATTACTGTCACAGTTTTCCCCTGAAATGATTTGCAATATGTTGTCTCTCTTGTGTTCAGCTGCATTTAACCGCAATGCCGTACGCACCATTGAGAATCTATGCCCATACAGGGCTTTGCAGATCCTATTTGCCTCTTATTAATTTCCTTCTATTTGTTTAGATGAGCTCTTCTGTAGGCTTCATTTGAAATGACTAAAGGCATGTCTCACTGTCTTCCTTGTATTTCATTTGAGGATGAAATATTATGTATGTATATTGTGTACAAAATTCCAAAGAAATACATTTTTTTTCGGAGGTAATTATAAGTTATCTGTCAAGGTTTTTTACTCCAGTGCCTCAGAATCAAGACTTGGAATTGGTAGGGATTTGACTGACAGTGGTTAAGGGTGAAGCCTTAGTAACACGCTTCTCATCAAGGAAATAAGACTGGTGGGTTTTTCAGAAGTTAAAAGCTTATTTCTTCCAGCTATAGGTTCTAATGGTATTGAATTATGCTATTTCCAGGTTGGAAATATATTGAGTGTACTAGTTTAGCCATGAACCTTAGTAGGGTCAGCAAACCTCAGTGAATGGAAAGGTGATGCTGAAAAAAGAAGGGATAAAAACTATTGTCTAGCTTTGCTTTGTTTTCTAATTACATAGAAAGGAAAAATTCAGTTATTTGAATAATCATGGAACTTGCCTATTGAGTTCCTACTAATCTGATGTTGAAGTCCTGCCTTGGGTATGGCTCATAGCTCAACATTACTGAAGAAGACTCCAAGGCTGCTCCAGCAGACGCGCTCTGTGGTTGCGGATTGCTCTGAGGGATTGCAGGGGAAGTTCCTTAAGTGGCAAGACTTCAAAAATAGGGCCAAGAGAGGTGCCCTGACATTCTGAGCAGGGAGTGGTAGAGCTCTGACTCAGAGGCAGCTGTGACTGAGCACAAGGAAGGCCAGGAATGCCTGTGGCCATCCCCATCCACACTAAAGCCACCCTCAGGGAGTGTGAGGCACATCACACAGAGTGGGACACAGCAGCTGGCATGGTCACCCATCAGCTCCAGAGGTGAGCTCAGTCAGTGGTCACCACACTCTTGGAAGGAGCTCAGTGATGGTTACCCCTTGGCGGGGAGTTATGTCCTCTGCACTCACCAGAAAGGATGTGGAGACATAAATGGAGCTGCCATGAAAACACACAGCTGTCCAGGTCTCAGGCTGCAGGGAGTGCCAGAGCCTGGCACTGGTATTGGATGGCAGTAGAGATGACAGCTGTGTGTGGTGTGATCAGGTGCATGATCTCCTCAGCCTGTTGGCGGAGCTAAAAGAGCAGGTGGAAAGGTTAAAAAGTATCAGGGACACTGAGGAGGAGATTGACTGGTGGAGACAGTCTGTCCTATCCCTGGGCCACTCGCTCCATCAGGCCACACCACTAGAAGGAAAGGATTCCCTCTTTCACTTTCCCTTCCCCCCAACACTAATGGGATGGGGAGGAGAATCATGAAAGAAAAGAAAATAGAACTCATGGGTTGAGATAAGAACAGTTTCATAATTGAAACAAAGTAACAGATAATGACAATGATAGTGCTGCTACTACTAATTGTAATTAAAAGCAGAAGGAGGGAGGAATGTGAAACCCAAGAAAGACAAGTGATGCACAATGCAATTGCTCACCACCTGCTTGCTGATGCCCAGCCTGTTCCCAAGCACTGATCAGCCCCCTTCCAGGTAACTCCCCCAGTTTATATGAGGTTCATGATGTTCTATTGTATGGAATATCCCTTTGGCCAGTGCAGGTCAGCTGTCTCGGCTGTGCTCCCTTGCAGCTTTTCTGCATCTCCTCACT
>NW_016693172.1:0-1897 GCF_001604755.1 Lepidothrix coronata | reverse complement strand
AAGATGACAAGAGAGAAAATTAAAAAGCTTTAAGAGCCACCACCATCATCTTGGCTAAGCCTGGCGTCCAAAGAACGGCTTTGGCAGCAAACTGATGCGACACGAGCGCGAGTGAAAAGGGAATCGATCCATATTTTAATGGCACTGTTTAAATTGTTGACAGAACACTTCCCATGTCTGCGCCTCCGGCGCGGCACCGCCAGCGCTCCGTTGGCTCCCCGATAAGGCCCGTGTGTGCTTTCTGCCCCTTTATTTATCAGGGAGATAAAGCCCTTTGACTGACGAGGTTACAAATATTGGGAAACGCACAAACCCGTATTTTAAGTGCTGCTGGAAGGGGGGAGGATGGAGGTTTGGCAGAGCTGTGGCCTGTTTGGAAAGAGCAGAGCAGAACTATTTTCCTCTTTGGAGGACCTGGCAAATGGAGCGGAGGAGTCCGGAGGGAGGATCTCCTCAACACCAGGTTCACGCCATGCCTTACAGGAAAAGCTCCCCACACTTCATCTGAGTTCAGTTCAACAGTTCTCCAGTAACACTAAAGAAGTCCTTCAGCTGTAAAGCCACCATTCATTCACACACGAAAAAAGAAAAGCCCAAAAATTGACATATTTTGCTCCCCCCTGCCCCCAAGACTTATTTCTTATATTCGAAAAGCAGAATTCTGAAATGGCCAAAAATGGCATTTTCAGCCCCTAGAAAGGGTTGAAAAGGAACCAGATTAAAAGCACAAGGTCTGCAGCTCCATTCCTGGGAATGCTAATCCTCCACACACTAACATGATTCCCTTTGAACCAGGGCCTTTCATAGAAAGGGAAGCTTCTTCCAGAGCCTGCCTCTCTCCCCTGCCTCCACCAACCCCATACCGGGAACACAACCGGCCCAGAATCCCCAGGAACACGCAAACACTGGCCGTGACAATCACCTCTGGATCATCTCTCCAGCACAGCTGGATCCCTGCGTGCCAGACCCCCGCACTGGCCAGCACTTTGTACATAATTAACCCTCCTGATGTCGCAACTTCAAGGAAGTTCAATCCGGCTGCTGGCAGTAAAACACCCAGAATCCGCTGACACCGACAAATTAAAAGAAAGCTCCGGGATTTTGGGTTCGGCAACAAAGGGCGATTCTTTCCTTCCGCCCACACTTTGGAATCTGGATGATGCTGTTGACTCAGTTGTGTGACTCCTGCTCGGCCGAGGAGGCTCACACAGGGAATGTTCACCCAGGTGCCTTTCCCGACCAAGCAGGTGCACCGAGCACTTCATGGAGCAAACGCAGCCAGAGATCTGAAATTGGGGTTCCCATCTCTCTGCTAGAAAAGTGCCTTAATGTAGATTTTATTTTTTTTTTCCAATACTCCAATCAAAAGCAACACCCCAGTGCGACTTGGCGTCGCTCACACCAGGATTCCAAGGACTGAGTCAGCAAGAGGGTTTGTGGCAGCGAGAGGAGCTCGTGTGTTAGAGCGAGTCCCGCTCGCCGCAGCCTCACGGAAGGGCTGTTTGCAGGAGATGAGTGCACACATGTATGTACGTGTGCCTGTGAGAAAATAAAAGAAAACCTCCTTGACAGAGGTTCCTGTAATTAAAGTTGGGGTTTGTCTTACCATGGCACCCCCCCACCTGTAACCCTTGGCCACCCAAGTTGTAAAAGCTCTTACGCTGACTTTAGGCGTTTCCATTCTTTTTTTTCTTCATAAGCAGACTAAATTACAGGGGCATTTTCATATGAAAATCTTTCATCTGAAGAGATCTCCAGCACCACAGGGACAGTGAAGTGTGGTGGCTGTAAGCAGAACACGGGATTTTGAGGGCATATGAAACAAGCAGCGTGTTGCTCTGTCTGCTTAAGTGGAGGCAATGGAGATTTAGGGGAATAAAGCACAGCATGGCAAGAA
>NW_016693171.1:0-1897 GCF_001604755.1 Lepidothrix coronata | reverse complement strand
GTGGTTGATTCACCATCCCTGGAGATTTTTAAACGCAGATTGGACGTGGCACTGAGTGCCATGATCTAGTAAATGGACTGGATTTGGACCAAGGGTTGGACTCGATGATCTCGGAGGTCTTTTCCAACCCAATCGATTCTATGATTCTATGATTCTATTATGTGTCTTCTCTCATTGTGTGTGAAGGGATCACTTTGGCTGTAGATAAGAGTGCTACTGTGCAATAGCCTCGTCCATGTTTGCTTCTGGCTGTCAAAAAGGATCCATTTTCTCTCCTTGGGTGCTCTGATCAAATCAGTGTCTGAACTAGATTTTCTTTGCTTAGTACTGTTGCAAGCCACCCACAAGTCTGCAAACTAAAAAGTTTAAATCTGGAAGGTGGGGTGGAACACCTCTTGCAGCTTCAGTATGATGAGTGTCACAATTGCGACAACTTGTATACCCACATTCATGACCACAGATTAGGATCCAGGAAAGGAGTGGTATATTTGAGTTCAAGAAATGACTGGACATGGCACTTAGTCCCATGGTCTAATTGACAAGTTGGTGATCAGTCAAAGGCTGGACTCGATGGTCTCAGAGGTTTTATCCAACCTAAGTGATTCTGTGATTCTGTTATGTGAGTGTATATAATACCTATGGTGCACTGGCTTCCCATGGTTAGCCCTTAGGGAATATTTTACAAGAATGCCATTAGAGAGACATTCCTGGTTACTTCAGTTCTAATCTAACTGCCTGGGAGTTTATGACTATCCTCAGCACAGATAGATGCACACAGAGGTGTCTGAATTATTAACATCTGGGGACAACCCCAGTCCTAGTCTCTGTTGTGGACTATAGAAATCTCTGAAACAAGGCAGTTTACCTGGGATGAAGAGCAGTATTCCTTATGGCTATTTTCCACAGTGAAAAATACAGCAAAGTGTAATACACGTGAATGCGTAAAAGGCTGGCAGGAATGCTTATCTCCAGAGCAGCACATGGCAGTTCTGCTGAGGTGGATATATTGCTGTCATTTCTCGTTGGCTGATACCAGCACCCCAGACATGGGAACGATCTTTTGTGGTGCCATTATCTTTGGGTCCTTAAATCATTTGTGTGACTGAGCTCCTGCAGAGACCTTTTGTCATCCTGTCCAATTGCTAACAACAATAACAATGTGAAAACAAATACCATTCCTGTAAATAAGCATTTAATTAGTTCAGTGGAAGGAGTTCAGGGAGACGTAGCCTAGAAACAAGTTTTCATAGGAAGGCTTCTGCAGCTTCATGTCCTGACCACCTCTGGCTCTGCAAGCACCATGCTGAGCCCATTGGGAAGACTGTGCCAGTCATTTGCTGAGTGCTGGCATTGCCCAGAGGGTCCCAGCAGAGGGGTCCAGATCCCTCCGGGGAATGCTTATCTGCAGGCTAATCAGTGGGAAATTCCCCAGAAATGCGCCTTGTTTTTCAAGTACATTTGAGAAACACACCATGGAGTGCCAGAGGTATCCTTGCCTTGTATCTACAGGGCTTGCAGTGGCTGATAGAAATACACTGATGTCCATGCAGCAATGGCTGTCTTTGGTACCTTGGAGTACAGGGTGATGTAGATACAGAAAGATGTGTTTTATTGCAGATGTTAGTACCAGCATCCCATGAAGCTTTGTCTGAGTCCTGCACTCACTCTGCTCGTTTCCCATTCTGGTCTGCTCTGGGTTTGCATTCGCATTGCCTCCTTCCTGGGGCTGTGCAGTATGATGTCATGACACCATCTCTTTTTTCCTCACTTGTGATGAAGGTGGAGGGAACTGCCTCTCACACAGGAGGTAATTTTTAAACTCAAGGTGTTTCTGTCCTGGAATGGATATGGAAATGCATACACCAAGTTCCACTGAAAGGAACTGTTTCCTTTACAC
>NW_016693170.1:0-1900 GCF_001604755.1 Lepidothrix coronata | reverse complement strand
AAACAGGAAATGCTAAATGTTTTTATGCATACTGGATTAAATCTGCAAGTCATCTTAAGATGGGCATTTATCGCAGCATTATGGTGGTGCCAATTCCATTAGCCCCTTTACTCCAGTAAGTGTCTTGCCAAGGTCTAGAAGGCAAGAATTTCTAAGTATCAATCAGGCTCATCAGACTGAGCTGGAGTTTGTCCTGCATACATACATTATTCAACAAACAGGTAGCCAGAAGATGGAGTCCATCAAATTGTAAATCAATGTAAAATCCTTTAACATATGTAACTTTTAAATTTTCTAAACTGTAGAAAAATATGAAACACATTAGGTATATATCCAGGTTGTTTAACATTTGGAGCTGTCATCTTTGTCCTTCCTACAATACAGTTACTGCCACAACAAGAAAGTCTATGAGGTTAAGGGCCGAATTTGCCTTAATTTGGAAATTATTGGAAAAATACTATGCTCATATCCTAATTTCCTATGTACCTTTAAAAAACTTAGTTCACTACTATACTGACAAGAGTAAGAAAGTGTTGCTTCGCCTTTTACTTACAAAGGGCAAACACAGTTATGGAAATTTATGCTTGCTTTTTGTTACTTTTCTATATGTGTTACGCTTCTGTATGTGAGAGGAATCCTTTACCATCTTCTACTTAGTCTTATCAGGGCACTGTAGACAAAATAATTATATTAAAAAAAGAATATGAAGATCAATGAAATAGTAAAGTGCCTCTAAATGCACTTTATTCATTCTCATTTAAAGTCAAATGTCTACACTACAGATAGATTCAACTGATCTAATTGTTTAGATTTCCTACTTAACCTGTTGCACTACTAGGATGCAGTTCATTATGTCAAGTTGACATCTAAAATAGATCAACAGAATTAGGCCTTTGAAGTGTCTCTTTTATTGCATTGTCTTGAAAGGAAGATTAGGATAACTGGCTCAGAATGGCTCAACTGAACATTGAGATTAAAATTTAGCACAAACCATGTGCAAACCAGTATTGCTTTTTTTATAAAGTATTAGAAAGAAAGAACTCATTCTAAGAACAATTTAAAATGTTGGTTTATTATATTCAAAATAATTTGCATAAAAATCCATTTTAAAAAATACTTTCTTAGCATTAACATAGTACTATTACCTTTAAGTATAATCACACACGAACCTCCTCAATTACTAGTCACCATTACTTACCCACTCTACCATTCATTTTAGATTTGCTTACATTTGATTCATATTTGGTAGACCATAGACATTTATGATAGGACTATCTGAATTAGTAAGAGTAAATATTCTAACATGATGGTTTTACTTGTGGTGAGCTTAATCTACACACCATGCTTGTATTGTTAGTTGGAAATGTATGATATCTATTGATTTGGATAAAACTAATGTATACTACCACTGAAGTTGTTCTTGTCAATAATTTGCAATTACACTGATAAAAATCCCATTCATCTCCTAAGAGTAGGAAACATGTACAATGGGTTACAATTAATTAAACAAAATAATTTCTATTAAATTACATTGATAGTGTGGATACAATTTTCCCCAGGTTTTCAGGTACCATCTCCTTAAACATTAGTCCTTCAAATGACATTTCATCAATCATTATTACAGTAATAACACTGCAATAATCTGGTACCATTTTCCTACATTTTCCGACATCACTGAAAAGCCTTCACTATTTTTTCTTCTTAATCCTTTCTAACAGTATCTCTTAGTTTGCTATTATTTTTTTATAAAAAAATTATGCATGATATTTATGTTAAAAGCCATATTCCACTTTATACAAAAATTTATGCACATATTTAAATCAGTTGAGTATAACTACTGAGTTCAAGAGAACCATTTCAAGGAGTGACCTCCAACAATCACATAATGTTTATTTGTAGG
>NW_016693169.1:0-1901 GCF_001604755.1 Lepidothrix coronata | reverse complement strand
ATATGGGCTAGATGGATCATTGTTCTGACTGTACCCATGTTTCTAACGCCTGGAGATGAATCATTGCATGACATATCACACAAATTGCAAATATTTTTTTTTTTTCAAAAATTACTAAAGATGGATTTTTTTTTTTTTGTTCTTATATATGACTTTGTTTTCTTCAGCACAAGGAGCACTCCTTATCAGTGCCCTAGGTCATAATAAGCAGTACACTGCAAAACTAGAGTCAGGACTTCACGCACATTCAAGACAGTGCCCTGAAGCATCACAGTTAGCATGCAGTCCTCCTAAAGCAAATATGAAGTTCAGTTCTACCATCAGATCTCTGTGAACATTCATGGCAACATGGGAACATTTGGTGACTCTATTGTATCTATAACATGCAAGCATATATAACAGTATTCTTCCATTACCTCTGTATGAGATCCTTTACTTCTGTGGTCTAGCAGCTGAATAAGTAGAATCCAGAGTTCTTTAATGCAGGTACAGGGATAATGGTGACTAGTAAGAGCCTCAGAAGGTCGCACCTGAAAGAACATAGAATAAAATTATTCAGAGAAGTGTTATTTTTGAAATTGCATTTTATACACCAGTATTTCCTCTTGTCTTGGCTGTTTAGTTTGAGGTTTTGGGGTTTTTTTTGCAGTTAAATAATATAGTTACAAGCACACATTTAAACATGCATTATTTCATTAACATCTAAAATATCTCTATTATACAACAGAGTCTTTCCCAATTCTACATAAGTTACAGGTTGTGCTATTTCTTAGTCTCTTCTGATCTACTTTCAAACATTATTTAATCAAATAAAACCAGCATTCTAAGTCCTAAATGAAAAGGAATTACAATAAATACTGATTCATTGTCTGACAGAAAAGAAAAAATGATTGATTAGATTTTCTTGATGTTCTCAGGGAGAAAAATATTTGAAATGATTTAATAGCTATTGTTGTTATTTTTAACTGAAAAATCCTTAATGACTAGGCATAATGCTAGTAGAATATGTTTTTGTTGGCATAAGGATGTTAATGTTCCCACAACATTTCACAAAATCTGCTTTTCGGTAAATTTACTGCAAGGCATTCTTTTAATATGCAGAAAACAGCATATTTCAAGTCATGTACGTTATTTGATTACTATTCCATATTTAACAAAATTCAGTCATACTGATGCATTTCAGATGCAAAACAGTCTTCTTGTGATTCATCTTTCAATTTTATATTCCCTGAATTGTGAAATGAAGTAAGTAAAACAGCAAAAGGAAGTGCTGAATACATTAAAAAAAAAAAAATCTCTGTATGCTTTAATGCTTTTACGATCTACCAGAACTGTATTTGAAATAATCATAGTATAGACAAAACTTTACTTCCTCTATCCCAGGACCTATGAATCCACTGAACAGTATTCAGAGGTGGTAAAAATTGTGAGAAAACCTTTGCTTAAATAGTGTAATTCAGCACCTTTTACCTTCATCAAGGACACAATGGCAGAAACCTATAAAGAAAGGAGGGAAGACAAAGCAGCTCATACTCACTTTATCCCTAAACAATGAGTAGTTCAAGTCTGAATAACCAACCTACACCCCTCTAAAACGAAGAGGGGAATAGGCACCTAGAGAGATTAATTCATCTCACTCACTGCAGAAGAAAGAACTGTTGCTATCCTTCCCTGACAATTAAAAGAGCCTCAGGTGACTAGTTTAGCCAACTCTTAGACATCTATGTCTAATAAGATGGATCCTGAATTTTTATATCCTCATGCCCTTCCTGATCCATTCATACACAGCTATTCTCGAATCACACTGGCATTTAAAGTAATTTCTGAATTTGGAAATCTAATGCTATAAATTAAAAATTTTATCAAAATATGCAATGCTAGTGACAGCAGTAGCTGTGTGA
>NW_016693168.1:0-1904 GCF_001604755.1 Lepidothrix coronata | reverse complement strand
GACTGGGCATTTTAATTAAATATAGGTGACAATAATTTGGATCTTAAAAGTATAGACAAGGAAGTTATACTTGCTGAAGCAGATAAATAGCTGTCAACTGAAGGTTGTAAAGAATTGTATCAACAATAATTCAGAGACTGTTAATAACAGGAGGCAAAACAGAAATGGTCCTACATACCTAAACTAGAGAACCAGAGAGTTAAAACTAAATGAGCAGACATAGAGTTATTTCATGTATGTTTATTTCATGTTTTTATTTCATGTAAGTCATTTCTCTTCCTTAACTCCTGCTCTATCACCAACAGCAGTGCAGCATTGGCCATACTCTCCAAACCTTGAGGTGACTACTAGTGTAAATTCTCCTTTCCAAAGCAATCTTTCAGTTTAACCATCTGTCATATCTGACAGGAATGTGAGCTAAATGGGCAAATGTCAGTCAATTAGAAAGGACCTTCAGCCTCTCATGCCTGACTGCTGTTGGCTCATTATCAGCGCTGCTTACTAAGTTTTAGGAATATGAAGAAGGCAATCTTTTATTATATATAAGCTACTTTTTTGTATTTATTTATACTTCCAAAATTTGAGAAAACACAGAAAGGAAGTACCAGTTCTTTTACTAATAACCCAAACCCCAGATTTGTTTTTAGTTGCATGATCTCTTCAACTCTCCTTTAGACAGCCTTAGGAAGATTGAAGCTGCTCCCCTCATCCTTCTCCCTGAAGCTCAAGAAATCCAGCTCCTTTAGCTCTTTGTCAAAGTGCATGCTTTTCATCCTCTTTTGTCATCTTGGTGGTCCTATGGAGATATTCCTCCAGTTGGTACATGTATTAGTTCTGAGGTCTCAGCCTGGACTGGATGCATCAGAAGTGGTCACCTGGGTACCAAGCAAGCCACTTCCTTGACCTGTTGGCTGTGGTACCTCTCTGTACCTGGTACAAAGACAGTCCCACCACCACAAGAGCGCACTGCTGACTCGCGTTCAGTGGAAATAAGAAAAATTATCCATCAAGATCCCCTCGGTTTGATCAGAGGTGTAACTTCAGATAAGCAGAAAAATTTCAAGGGAAATGCTTGTATTTTGACCAGACCTTCCCCCACTTCAGCTTCTGATGCAGCTGTCAGGTTTGTCTACCAGTGGTTATTTAGACTCAATGCACAAAACAGGAGCTGTAAATAAAGCTTGATGAGTAGCATGCAGGAGAGAGCCCTTGGAGCAGGCATATTTTAATTTTGGCAAACCAAAAATATTTTTTGGTGTCAAACTTTTTAACAGTGATTTTAGGGTAGTCTGGAGATTTCCAGTTTGGGTTTTTTTCACACATAGGGACAGAAAGTTGATTTTCTTACTAGCCTTAGAATATACTGCAGCTTAATAAAAACACCGATTTGACCAAAATCCAAGAGAAGCCTACGGCCAATCCAAAAGAAATCCTATGGCCAAGGCCTGAGGAAACTCTCTTGGCTAGAAACTATAAAGTTCCCCATTATCTCAGGGCCTTCTATTTGTGGTCTTACAAAGTGGGGTTTTTGGTGTTTGTTTGTTTTGTTTTTTCCCAAATCATTACCTTTTTAGAAAATCAGCTCTAAAGAGACAGAGAAAGTTAAATATTAAAATAGCTGTTAAAGTGTAAAGGTATACATTCAGAAAGTCACTTTAAATGCTCAGTCTAGTGAAATATTCCAAATACTTGGATTTGCTACAAGTTATTGTCATTACAAACTGGCTGGTAGCTGCAGGATACTGTCCTATGGGATGTGACCTGTGAGTGAGAGTTAAATTTTAAGCCTGGATAGGGCCATCAAGATTCAGCCATGTGTGAGAGGTCTGCGCAAAAAACCTCTTACCCAAACAAAATATGGAACTCATTCTCCTGCATTCACCGCCAGTGATTTTTTTTTTTTT
>NW_016693167.1:0-1904 GCF_001604755.1 Lepidothrix coronata | reverse complement strand
TTTTTTTCATCCTTTTGGCTGCCGTAAAGCTCTAATATTACCTCTTATGGTTGCAGCTCCTGGGAAGGAGCCAGTAAAAAACCTGGTTGTTCTGAGTAAGGATCAACATTGGCAGCACTGGCTCTTCCCTGCTGGGGGCACAAACACAACACACAGGTTTGTGTTACTCAGGCCCTGGGTGATGTGAGTTTGGAGCTGCTCTGCCTGGGTGTGGAGGGGCCTTGCAAAGATGCTCCTCAGCTCAGCTGGACTCCATTTCAGTGCAGGCAGGAAAACTGAATTAGCTACATCTACAATAAATGCATTTCAGGTTCAAAGCTGTGAATTTTACTTTTTTTTCTGTGTCAAGCTATGAATGTTTTTGCTCATGCAAATATATGAATTTGCTCTGATCTCCATGAGAACAACATGGAAAGATTTGCATTGACTTTATGAACTAAGCTAGTTTTGAACTAAATCATAACTGGCGAAAAGTATAATTTGGGCTTGCTTGCAGTTCATAACAAACCTACAATGATTTGCAAAAAGGAATAAAAAAGCCTCTGTCAAAATGAGAGCAGGATGTTTGGTTGAAGCCACTGCACCAACATTGCCAGCTCTCATTTGTTCCTCAGGCTGAGGAGTGACAGTGTCACCTAGCAACTCCTGAAGGGCATTCAGACCTGACAGAGCTGAACTCTATAGAAAAGCCTATAAATAAATTAATTTACAAATTAATACATTTTATGAGTGTCAAAAGCATCACATTTGACATTAAAAAAATTAACACTCTACAGGAGGAAGCAAAAAATAATTGTCATGCTGCCAGTGATGTAGTGGGAGGATTTAAACACATAACCATGAAATACTGTGACCCAGGGAAGCAAAGGGGTGCATTTCCAATGTCCCTGCTCTGAAAGGTGTGCCTGCACACCCATAAAATGTATATACATGTATCTATGCACCTACTATGGATATTATTTTAGATAAGTTCCATGTTTTTCCAGGTACTTACGTTAACAAAGAAGAAAGATTCATGTCTTAAGGTTTGCCCAAAATATTTAATCCCTTCTCATAAGTACAGTTCCTTATTCTCCAGCAGGTTCATACCCTCCCCTGCTCTCTCAGCCCACCTGAAGATCAAGGTGTGGAGCTCCATGATGGGCTGCAGTGTCGAAATCCAGTAACTTCCCATTGCATTGCCCCTGCCAGAGCTGCCTGGATGGAAAAGAGAAATCCACGTGCATGGAAGAGTTGAGCCAAAGACCAACAGGTCAGCAAAACTGGGCTGATTTTGGCTGATGGGTCAGCTATGGTCAGGATCATGTCAACCAGCCAGTCTCTTTACTCCATGGACTAAAACTAGGAAAAACAGAATTAATAAAAGCTAAATTAGTCTTATAATAATTTATAATGGGAAATCTTGAGCAGTCCAACATCAGAGAGACAGGTCTAGGCCCTCCTTTGCACAGCTGAGAAGACAAAGTGTCCCCTGCAGTGATTTTCTAGGTTATATTTTAATTATTAAAAGCTTTCACAGAAGAAAAAAAATAGGGAACTTTCCTAAGAATTATCAGACTTGTAATGCACCAGGGCATTTGCTGAGAGAGGAAATAGAAGTTCCAGCAAAAGGAACGAGTGGGTCCATATTGCATTGCACTGTCTGGGGTGGTGTCCCTCCCCACAGCCCCTCAGGTGAATGTGCTGCTCCCTCTGCACTCTGGGAGTCTGAGTTCACCCTTCAGGTCACACACAGGGACTTCTCCAAGGTGGGGGAAAGAGCAGGTGCTAATGGGATCTGCCTGCAGGCTTGTCTGAACAAGCTATTCCAAAATAGATCTAAGAAGCCTACAGAGCTTTAAATCAAACCTGAGCCTGGAAAAGAGGCATCAGTTTGAGTGTGAAAAAAAAAAAAAAAAAAAAAA
>NW_016693166.1:0-1905 GCF_001604755.1 Lepidothrix coronata | reverse complement strand
GATTCCCTGGTGTTCCCAGGATCCCAGGTGTTCCCAAAATCCCTGGTGCTCCCAAAGTCCCCGGTGCTCCCAGAATCCCTGGTGCTTTTGGAATCCCTTGGTGTTCCCAGAATCCCTGCTGTTCCCAGAACCCCTGCTGTTCCCAAAATCCCTGCTGTTCCCAGAACCCCTGCTGTTCCCAAAATCCCTGCTGTTCCCAGAATCCCTGCTGTTCCCAGAATCCCTGCTGTCCCCAGAATCCCTGCTGTTCCCAGAACCCCTGCTGTTCCCAAAATCCCTGCTGCTCCTAGAATCCCTGCTGTTCCCAGGACCCCTGGTGCTCCCAAAATCCCTGCTGTTGCCAGAATCCCCTGCTGTTCCCAGATTCCCTGCTGTTCCCAGATTCCCTGCTGTCCCCAGATTCCCTGCTGTTCCCAGGACCCCTGGTATTCCCAAAATCCCCGGTGTTCCCAGAATCCCTGCTGTCCCCAGAATTCCCGCTGTTCCCGGCTCACCTTGGAATGCCGGTTGGGGGAATCCTTCCCGCTGGGCTCCTGCCGGCCCGGCCGCTTCCCGCCGGGCAGCCGGGCCTGTGCCGGGACGTGCCAGAGGGGCTCTGCAATTCCGGAGGTGCCGCGTCACCGGGACGACCCCGGACGCGCGGGGCCGCATCCCGGGGGCTCTCCCGCCATTCCCCGGGCCATCCCGGGGGCTCTCCCGCCATTCCATACCCGCCTTGTGGCGCTCCATGGTGCCCTCGTGGCTGCTGATCCCGCCGGACGACGAGTCGTCGTGGCTCGAGTGGCCGGAGTGGCCGGAGTGGCCGGAGTGCGGGGTCGCCCCGTACCTGCCCCGGGAAAGGCGGGAATGGCGCCTCACGTCCCAAAAAAATCCCGGTGTTCCCCCCCCCCGACTCCCCGGATCTCACCTCTCCGGGGAGGGTTTGTACCGCGCGTAGGCCGCGCCGGCGCTTCCCGGCGCCGAGAAGCTTCCGGAAGGTTGCCGGTAGGGCTGTGCCGGCGCGGCGCCGGCGGCGGCGGGGGCGGCGTGGGGGGTCTCCGGGAAGCTCAGCGGCCTGGTGGGAAAACACGGGGATGTGGTGGGTTGGGAAAACACGGGGATGGGGTGGGTTGGGAAAACATGGGGATGTGGGTTGGGAGAACACGGGGATGTGGGTTGGGAGAACACGGGGATGTGGTGGGTTGGGAGAACACGGGGATGGGGTGGGTTGGGAAAACACGGGATGTGGTGGGTTGGGAAAACACGGGGATGTGGTGGATTCTCCATCCCTGGAGGTGTTTCAGGACAGATTGGATGTGGCATCAGTGCCATGGGCTGGGAACCACGGCGGGGTTGGATCCAGGGTTGGACTGGATGATCCCGGAGGTCCCTTCCAGCCCGGCTCATTCCGGGATTCTCTGAGGGAACTCCGGAGCTCTCCCGGTGCCGGTGCCCCCCCTCCCTCCTCACCTCTTGCCGTGGGGCGGCGGCGGCTCCCGGTGCGGCGCCGGCGGCGCTTTGGCGCGTTTGGGCGCGGCCGGGCCGCTCCACTGCCAGCCGGCGCTGCTCCGGAACGGCGGCCGGAACGCCGGGAAGGGCTCCGGGTCGGCTTTGGGCTCCACGGGGCACGAGCCCAGCTCCAGGGATTCCGACCAGCCCCTACGGAGAGAGCGGGAGTCACGGGCAGGGCTGGCACGGGGATGGCACCGATGGCACAGGGATGGCACCGATGGCACAGGGATGGCACCAGTGGGACAAGGATGGCACCGATGGCACAGGGATGGCACCAAGACACAGGGATGGCACCAAGGGCATAGGGATGGCACCAGTGGGACAAGGATGGCACCAAGACACAGGGATGGCACCAAGACACAGGGATGGCACCAAGGGCACAGGGATGGCACCAGTGGCACAGGGATGGCACCA
>NW_016693165.1:0-1905 GCF_001604755.1 Lepidothrix coronata | reverse complement strand
ACTGGAGGGGTTTCTGGGGTTACTGGGGCTGTGTGGGGGGGTTCCGATGGTGTTACTGGGACGGTACTGGGCTTACTGGGACGGTCCCGAGGGGGTTACTGGGAGGTTACTGGGGTTACTGGGAGCTTATTGGCACCTTACTGGTGTTACTGGAGGGGATTCTGGGGTTACTGGGGCTGGGGGGGGGTGTTCCGATGGTGTTACTGGGACGGTACTGGGCTTACTGGGACGGTCCCGAGGGGGTTACTGGGAGGTTACTGGGCTTACTGGGAGCTTACTGGCACCTTACTGGTGTTACTGGAGGGGGTTCTGGGGTTACTGGGGCTGGGGGGGGGGTTCCGATGGTGTTACTGGGACGGTACTGGGCTTACAGGGGGTCCCGAGGGGGTTACTGGGAGGTTACTGGGGTAACTGGAAGCTTCCGGGGGATCCCAGGGTAACCTGGGGGGTCCCGAAGGGGGGACTGGGAAGTTACTGGTGTAACTGGGCGGTTCCGGGGTAACCGCGGGGGTCCCCGGGGGGGTTACTGGGAGGCTACTGGGAGGTTACTGGGGGGATGCTGGGGGGATTCCGGGGGGATTTCAGGGCATTCCAGGGGTTACCTGGAAGCAGTTCCAGGATTTCGGGGGGTCTGGGGGTCCCGGCAGGTTCCAGGGGGTCCCAGTGGGTTCCAGGGGGTCCCAGGGGTTCCTGGGTGGTCCCGGGTGGTCCCAGGGGGTCCCAGGGTGGTCCCAGGGGTTCCAGGGTGGTCCTAGTGGGTTCCCAGGTGGTCCCAGGGGGTTCCAGGTGGTCCCAGGGGGTTCCAGGGGTTCCTGGGTGGTCCCGGGTGGTCCCAGGGGGTTCCAGGGTGGTCCCAGGATGGTCCCAGTGGGGTTCCAGGTGGTCCCAGGGGTTCCCAGGGTGGTCCCAGGGGGTTCCCGGGTGGTCCCAGGGGTTCCCAGGAGGTCCCAGGTGGTCCCAGGGGGTTCCAGGGTGGTCCTGGTGGGTTCCCAGGTGGTCCCAGGGGGGTTCCAGGAGGTCCCAGGGGTTCCCAGGAGGTCCCAGGGTGGTCCCAGGGGGTTCCCGGGTGGTCCCAGTGGGGTCCCAGGTGGTCCCAGTGGGATCCCGGGTGGTCCCAGGGATTCCAGGTGGTCCCAGGTGGTCCCAAAGGATTCCAGGGGGTTCCTAGGTGGTCCCAGGGGTTCCAGGGTGGTCCCAGGGGGCTCCAGGGTGGTCCCAGGGGTTCCAGGGTGGTCCCAGGGGTTCCAGGGTGGTCCCAGGTGGTCCCAAGGTGGTCCCAGGGGTTTCCAGGTGGTCCCAGGGGTTCCAGGGTGGTCCTAGTGGGTTCCCGAATGGTTCCAGGGGGTTCGTGGGTGGTTCCGGGTGGTCCCAGTGGGTTCCAGGGTGGTCCCAGGGGATACTGGGGGGTCTCCAGGGTTCGTGGGTGGTTCTGGGGGGTCCCAGGGGTCCCTGGGGGTCCCTGGGTGGTCCCAGGGGTTCCTGGGTGGTTCCGGGTGGTCCCAGGTGGTCCCAGGGGGTCCCAGGGGTTCCCGGTGGTCCCAGGTGGTCCCAGGTGGTCCCAGGGGTTCCTGGGTGGTCCCAGTGGGTCCCAGGGTGGTCCCAGGGGATACTGGGGGGTCTCCAGGGTTCGTGGGTGGTTCCAGGGGGTCCCGGTGGGTCCCAGGGGGTCCCGGGTGGTCCCGGGTGGTCCCAGGGGTTCCCGGTGGTCCCAGGGGGTCCTGGTGGGTCCCAGGGGGTCCTGGGTGGTCCCAGGGGTCCCTGGGTGGTCCCAGGGGTTCCCGGTGGTCTCAGGGGGTCCTGGGTGGTCCCAGGGGTCCCTGGGTGGTCCCAGGTGGTCCCAGGGGTTCCCGGTGGTCCCAGGGGTCCCGAATGTGCCCCTGACCCCCCCGTGCCCCCCAGGCCGGG
>NW_016693164.1:0-1905 GCF_001604755.1 Lepidothrix coronata | reverse complement strand
AGCTTCGAGCGCTTTATGAATTTGGGTAACTCCCCTGTTTTATCAGCGGAGGAAAGAGAAGACAACCTCCCAGCAAGTCCAAGGCTTCACAATGGCAGCTCCTGACTCCCTACCCCAAAACACTCACAAACCACAATTTCTGACAGAAAAAAAAAAAAAAAATCACAAAGTGAGGTCCCAACAACACCATATGAGTACAAAAAAGGGAATAAGATATTTAAGCACACGTAAAAACAGAGACCTGTAACTTCTGCCATTCATCAAGTGCTACACAGGGAAAAGGCCTAGTAATCTTTCTCCACCCAGCTTGAACAATTAAAAGAAAGAAACAATCTAAATAGGTAGGAGAAATTGGAAACCTCCTCAGTAAACAAAACGTCCAGTAACTAAGAATCAGACTCCCTTTGCATATTAAGTGTAGGCAAACAAAGAGAAAGAAAAAAAAAAAGTGCAATTTTCGAAAGCATACACCACTCTCCTATTCTGACAAAACAGCAGTTCAGCACCGATGTGAAACCACACGCCATCATTTGCCGTAGTGTGCTGTGTTACATGTTGTAAACGCAGCGAAGCTTTAGTAATACCAGACTTGACCACTGGCCCATACGAGACCTCGCTCCACCCTGTGAAATCTGCGCTGAGAAGTGGGGCAAGACTGACAGGTTTTATTGTGAAACTTAACAAGTTTGTGGATTAGCAAAGCTACCATATTGAAAGCTGAAAATCCCTCTTCGGTCATGTCTCTACAGAACAGAGTGTTCATTCCTCAATTAAAATTTTAATAATAAAGTTACCAAAAACTCAACACAAGATCTACCAGTTTGTGCCTGCTTTACAATATTATCACAGAATATGGGAGAAAGTGTTTTAAGAGTTTATATTTTTCTCCACCTCCAAGCAAAACTCGATAAACCTTCGACGCTTGTTTACGCTGGGCTGTTCTTTTTTTTCAAGGTCCCCCCTGTGCTTCACCGCAGCGAGAGATTTTGTAAAAGCGAAGGCACCTTATTTAACTAGACTTGTGCATGCTTCGGACTGAAAATGCCTTGGGAGAAATCTGTCTAGCCCGGGAACTGGTTCCTGGAGAAAACTGAGGAGGAGAAAGGCGATTCGGGGCGAGGACCTCACGCTGCGCACACACATGTGCGGGCAGCAGCTCCCCCCCGGCTCAGGACGGCGAACCCCCCGGGACCTCCCCTCTCGCTGCCACGGCAGCTTCCTCCCGGCCTTTTAAACCGACCCCTTGGGGGGGCCCGGCCGTCTCAGTCCGCCCGCCGGGGCCCAGGGGAGCCGCTCGCGTCCCCGCCGCCCTCACCTGCCCCAGCGGGGCCGGGCCCTGCCTGAGGGCCCTGCGGCCCCGCCGCGCACCGGGCCGGGAGAGGCGGCCGCGTTGGACCCGCAGCAGCGACAACAACCGCACACGCACAGACACAGACACAGACACACAGACACGCAGACACCCAGTGCCCGCCGCGGGTACCTCCCCGCCGCGGGTACCTGCCCGCCCGGCCCCCGCCCCGACTCACAGGGCGTGCGTGAAGGCGCTGAGTCCCGGGGGCACGGCCGCCAGCCCCCGCCCGGAGCAGTCCACGCCGCGGTCGCCGTCGCAGCTGCAGGAGGCCGGGCAGGGAGGGGGGGACGCTCCGCCGCTGGGTCCGGCCCAGCTCCCCAGGCCCCAGGCGACGAGGCCAAGCAGAGCGAGGCACCGCATCGCCGGCCCCGCCGGCCGCCGGCCGCCCAGCCTGCCCCGGCCCGGCCCGGCCCGGCTCGGCTCGGCTCGGCTCGGCCTGCCGCTCTCCGCCGCCGCCCTTCGCGCACCGAGCCCCGCCGGCCGCCGCAAAAAAAAAAAAAAAAAAAAAAAAAAAAAAAAAAAATGGATGAATTTCACTTTGAGGGCAGTTTCAA
>NW_016693163.1:0-1905 GCF_001604755.1 Lepidothrix coronata | reverse complement strand
AAACAGGATTTGAGACATCTCTGATGTCTGGGTCAGGTAACCCACACCAGGGCAGTCCCTTCACAGCACACAAAGCCTTCCTTGACAGCTCCTAAGTCCTGTGCTCCTTCTCCTCCCCCCTTCCACTTGTATATCCAACTATTTATGTCCTCAGTGACCCTCTTTACGTGGAGCTGTATTATGCCTTTTCACTTGTAAGATGAGTGATGCTGCCTGTAGTCTCTGAGCCCTGGGACTCTTTGAGATCCCCAGAGTCATCTAGGAAGCTGTTATGGACAAAGTCATATGCTCTATAAATCCGAGTTTGCCCCTGCAGGCCAGTGAAAGCCCTCTTGAAAATCAGGATGTGCATCTACCTCTCAAAGTAAGAGTGTTTTGGAAACTACTGGCTGCTGTTCCTTACTGAGACTCCACTCCTGGATTTAAATATGTGTCAATATGTTTGTTCATATATGCAAGGTAAAAATAAGTGCTTTTTTGGTGTTGTTACCCTTAAGAAATTTTTCACCTCAAATCTTCATAAAGGCTTAGGGAAAAGAGTCCTCTCTCTGTCAAAAAAATCTTGGATAAGTATTTATGAAAGAGTTAACAAGGTCACTTTCCCTGTGTTGTTGAATAGCTGTGTATCTGTCAGAAATTGTGCTTAAAATACTTCCAGGATTCCTCTGTGCTGCCCACAAGCTCTGTTGCATATGTAATAATCACACTGCTCAGCACAGAAGAGTAATTCAGACTGGTTTTAAGCTGTCCATCCTTACTGGCATCGTTGCATGTGGGGCAGCCTCTGCAATTGTGTTCTTCTAAGGCAATCTCTGTTTATCTGGAATTTTCACTCTTTTCCTTTTGAAAAGGACACATTGCATTGACCTCTTTTTCATTTTCTCTCATCACTGTGTGACTGTTTTGCAAGCATAGAGAATTACTTAAATCCAGCACATGAAATTTATATTTTGAAGACCGATAAGTAAATTAACAGGTACCAGAACACAGTGGAACTGGAGCCTGTTTAAGGACAGAGACTCTGTCTCTTCAGAGACAATCTCTTAATTGTTTGTACAGTGCCTTGCACACTGAAACTCCTGCTGAAAACACCTCTAGCACTAAAAATCTGCCTACGGCCTTCTCTGGCACAGATCCCCTGTTATTAAGCTCTTTTCCATTCAAAAAGAGGGGGTGGCTGCCTGTTGGGAGTAGGTAGTGGGCTGTACTAACTTTAGCGGAAATGTTTAGGAATGTGTTTTTTGCCACAGGCCAGAAATGTTCCAGGAGCTGTTCCATAATCAAATGGCAGAGATGATGGACTTCTGGTGTCCAGCAATGCTCCATGGGACTGTTTAATTTACTGGTATAGACATAGGCTGTCTGTCACCACTGGGAGTTAATATAAATACTAGATGCTAATAGATAAACCATTGGTACCCTTACTTGCCTTGCAATGTATTTTACTCCATGGGCATTTAACTGGGTTTATCAATCAACATGACTATCTCTGACTCACAACCAAGATTCTTCATGAGTTTTATTGACAGACTACCTTGTAGAAAGTAGAGTCAGAACCTAATGGGTCCAAATCAGGTTTTCCTTCTCCTGGTAGCACACTTCATAGATTCATAAAATGGTTTGGGTTGGAAGAAACCATAAAGACCACATAGTTCCAACCCTGTTGCCATGGGCATTGACACCTTCCTCTAGACTGGTTGCTAAAAGCCCCAACTAGCCTGGACTTGAACACTTCCTGGGATTCCACACTTCACCCACATAGCTGCAAAGTCACTCCTTCTTGTTGACCCTTTCCATATTACCATTTTGGATGAGCCATCTGGGCCAACATGGAAGAGAGATGTGCAAGACATCAGCATGTGGCTTGCTCTGAAGTCTGGTGATCAGACCATGCCTTGGAGAGGT
>NW_016693162.1:0-1906 GCF_001604755.1 Lepidothrix coronata | reverse complement strand
AGAAAGACAGAGTGACAGATGTATATCCCAAAGACATGAAATGAAATTACCATGAGAACTTTAAAGTGTTTGTAGATTGCAAGTATTTACAGGTGTTTCAGTTTTATTAGAAGAATGCACTCTAAAGAGGTTTGGCCTTACGTTGCAGAACTGCTGTATTTTAGAAGCTTGTAAAAGCGACATGGAGCAGTACAGCTCACAGTTCGTCGGGCACATCACTGCTTCTCCTGAAGGAAAGAACTGCAGAGGAACATACACTGTCTGCATTACATTCTCTCCCTACCTCAAATCAGGAGATAAAAGAATACCCAGTAAATTAGCAAAGCCTGAATGCTAGATAGTTGAGTCAGGGTAGCAAACTTTTGATAGATGCTGCTGCCTAAAAGGCTATACAAGCTCCTTAGCCTCAGCATTCTGGGCCCAGAATAACTAGGCTGTCACATCAATGTGTATTCCTTAGCAATGGGCAAGTTCAGCCAGAACAGCACTGCATACAATAAAGCTTCCATAAGATATCCCTTACTCATCATCTTTGCAAATAAAAGCTCTGTCAGGATTTTTTTTTTTAAAAACTTCAGATTTATGTAATAGGTAGTTAAATATATAATAATCTTAATAGTACAGAAGTTTTTCCTTCTTCCTACTCATCCATTGATAAAGAGGGATGCTAAATTTCTCATGCAACATGAATCTACAGTTCCCATAGATTTCATACTACATTCAGTGATTTTTTTTTTAACTGGCACACATAGTGTTTCAGTTGCCAACAAGAAGCTTCACCTTAAAGCTATTTTTATGCTGTGCAAAGAGAAGTTGTCTTCAGGTAAGCCAATACATGTCACATTTTACTTAGATACAGGCAGCAGCACTACTGAAGATACCCATGACAGTGAAATCCTGCTACACTGGATCCTGTCAAGATCCTCTGACTACAGCCAGCTCTGCAGAAAGATACTCAAAGACATGTTTTCTTCAAGTCATATTCACAGTTTGCTGCCATAAGGCTATTTTCCTGATGACTCAGCAAACCTATGTAAGGCATTTTGCCTTACTAGACATCTGAATAACTATTGGAAGAAGCAGAGTGAAATATCCAGGGTGGAAGGGGTTTTTTCCTTTTTTGGAAGCAATATGGCCAGAGGAAAGAGCAGATATTCAACTATGTCTGCCTACCTGCTGTGGCCTTCAAACTATGGCTTAAGCAGCAAAGGAATAAAGTATTCTGTATTTATAACATAAATACTTCCTGCTATCCTATTTTCCCAAATGGCACCCAAGAGCACAAGTTCTTCCTATCCCATCATGATAGGGAGATGCAGATCAAAGATTCCTGGCCTCTCCTAAGGAAAGGTAAAAAACCCAAACAAAATCTCATAGGAAGAGGCAGAGTGACAGTTTTAGTTTTCTAACATTTTTTTCAGATGCTTAAGAAGAGTTTGTAGAAACTCTTAAAATTTGATTTAGTCAGTAATCTAAATGAGATGGAAGGAAAAGAAACAATCAGTGAATAAACCAGCAGGGTTTTATATTACCCAGTAACAAAAAACATACCAAATCATGATGAGAGTGGCCAAGTCTACATAACTGAGGACTTACTATGGTATTGGAAGGCATTAATATCCTTAGTTGCTTCTCTGAGATAGGCAACAGAAAGTAACTTTTACATGAACTTTACCAAAAGTGAAAACACCCCAACCAGTCTCCAAGACCAAGTTCCCAGCAGGCCGAGAGGTTGAACTGCAGTTTCCCATCAGTGTACAATGCACCAGCAACATACAGAAGTCACAAGTATAAAACTCAGTCTCTTAGCTTCTCAAATTACTCTGGTGTTGACTTTGTGAGACCAGAAGAGAAGCAGGCATACAGAAGAGAAGCAGGCATACAGAAGAGAAGCAGGCATACAGAA
>NW_016693161.1:0-1907 GCF_001604755.1 Lepidothrix coronata | reverse complement strand
AGAGAAGAGAAGAGAAGAGAAGAGAAGAGAAGAGAAGAGAAGAGAAGAGAAGAGAAGAGAAGAGAAGAGAAGAGAAGAGAAGAGAGAAAAGAAAAAGTCTATTTGTAGGAGCAAATCTCAGTCTGAGCAGTACCCCAGTATCTGAATGTCCCATCTTTTGGCATGTTCGTATAAAGGATACCTAATGTGAATCTAGCTCTATTACAAATCCAATGGGAATGCAAATAGCTTTCTGCTTTGAAATGTTCGTCATCCAGGGGATGGGGGTGAGGGAATCCCTGCAGTGGGATCAAGAGGCACTAAAGGTAAAGATCACAGGTTGAGATAAGAACAGTTTACTGGAAATGGCAATGAGATAAGAAAACAAGCAGTAACAGCAACAATGTTAATAACAAAAGTGTAGAGAGAGGGTGATTAAAAATTAACCCTGTCCTGGCCAGAACCAGGACATCAGCAAACCCGAGGCAGCTTTGCAGCATGCTCTCACACATTTGTAGAAGGGCCTAGGGCTGTCAAACCCACGGTGTGATGCAGCTTGTATGTTTGCAATGTAGGGATTTGCATGGTTTTGCCATTCATTTTGTTTTGTGATTCCTATAATCAGCACAAACAATTTACATGGGGAAACAGAATTATCATTATTTGCTTTCTATTACAATGCTAAGAAATGGAGCTGGAGAAGAAAGTGTGACATATGCCAGATTACCACAGGCACCAAATCCCAAACCCAACATGAATTTGCAAGGCCATGTCTCCTTAATGGAACTGTGCTGATTAGCCCCAAACAATGTTGGAGGAGATAGCTTGTGAGTGTTCACAGCAAGGTTTTATCTTGGATTGAAGACACAAATGGTTGTTCTCAGAATGTTTGTTTTTCCAAGCTACTGGCAAAACGCTGTGTGCATTGATGCCACTTGGCCTGTCACACTGAACAAAAACGTTCCCTCTTCAAATTAGCTTAACGTTTTCAGGCTCTGATGGGATAAATGTAGCTGTGTTTCTCTATGGCGTGGCACTGCACTGCACTGCACCTAATAGCAGTACAGGAAAATAGTTCCTGAGCTGTGGCTCCAAGCTGAATCCACCACCTCCCCAACACCTACTAGACAAAAGGAAAACACACTGGGGGTTTGCAGCAGGCAGCGGGTCACTTGTTATCACTGCATGAACACCACAGAGCTCTGCGCCACTGATACCCCAAGGGGTAGCCAAAATGGAGCTGGGCATGGGCAGACAGTGTGTCCTTGGCAGAAATGACTCCCCAGGTCCCTGTGTGCAGTATTCCTCGCCCCAGGACCAGGTTGGTTTGCCCTGCACTGAGGAGTTCCCAGCATCGCCCCTCCCTGAGAGAAGCAATCCTTTATTCCCACCTATCTCATAGAATCACAGCATGGTTTAGGTTGGAAGGGACCTTAAAGACCATCTCATTCCAAACCTTGCCATGGTAGGACACCTTCCACTAGCCCAGGTTGCTCCAAGGTCTGTCCAACCTGGCCTTGGACACTCGCAGGGATGGGGCAGCCACAGCTTCTCTGGGCAACCTGTGCCAGGGCCTCCCCACCCTCACAGGGAAGGATTTCTTCCTAATATCCAAGCTAAATCTACTCTCCTTCAGCTTAAGGCCATTCCCCCTTGTCCTGTCCTTGTAGGCCCTTATCCAAAGTCCCTCTCCAGCTCTCCTGGAGCCCCTTTAGGCACTGGAAGGGGCTCTAAGGTCCCCCAGAAACCTTCTCTTCTCCAGGCTGAAGAACCCCATCTCTCTTAGCCTGTTTTATTTGTGCAAGGTCCTTTCCTGTTATGCCATAGCTGTTCAAGGTCATTTGAGAAGAGATTGTGTTGAAATCCCTTTTATGAAAACCCATGTAGAAAATATCAACTAGATTTCCCCTATCTTCTGGCCTGCTGAC
>NW_016693160.1:0-1907 GCF_001604755.1 Lepidothrix coronata | reverse complement strand
GTTATTCACCACTGAATCAATGATATTCTCATGGAAAGCTTGTTACTATAATTAAGCTCCCAAGTGGTCAATGCTAATCTGTCTCTCTCAGCATCTTATTTCCTGCTTAATGTAGTAAAATTATCACAGAAGACTATTTGTCACTTAGTAGGCATTTCCAGTTTCACTGGACAGCAAAAAAAGGAAAAGTTTCATTTGTATTATTTTAGTTTTTCTTCCTCCAGTCAGAGTCAGGAAATATAAAGAAGTGAAAAAACTACACCAGAGATTACTTTTACTCTTCAGAAAAATATTTATTACAAGTGATAAGAAAAAATTAATGCTTGACAGTCTGATGGGAAACAGTTTGCTGGAAAATAAGATTTTGTCTCCCTTAAACATTTATGTTTAAAGAAATTCTACTATGCCTGTTCATGAGCAACAGGAGTTTTTCTCCCCTGGTCTCTGCCAACAAAGTACAATTAAAATGAAAAAATAAAAATTAGAAATTGAGGCAAGATATCGCCAGTTCAAATCTTCTTTTTTAAATTTCAGAGTAAAACCAATTGCTATTATTACTTTTGACAAAATGTGAGGGATTCCAACCATGTCACTTAGACTCCCAACCTACTGTAGACAATGAAACAGTACTAATGAGATCACCTGCTAAAGTAACTAAGTTCATTAATTTGAAGAAGAAGGGTAATGCAAAATCTATCCATATTGACTTGCCTCTTAATGATCTCCAGACGCCTGTTCACTTTAGTCCCCAAATAAGACTGACAGAACAACCTTCTAGAGGTCTTTGGAGGCATGTTTTTCCTCCTTCTCACCTTATGATGATGTTCAAAACATATTATGATATGAAATATTAAAGGTCACAAATCCCAGCTCATTTCTTCCCACTTACTTTCTCCTAAAGCAACCAAAAGTTACATGTGCACCTGTGCTCTGTTCGCTCCACCATGATATCCTCCATCATTATTCCATCATCTGCTGATAGACAAGGAATTTCATCACAATGATGCAGTAGTGACAACTATTGTGATTTTTACTGCCTATTCATTACAGTGAATGGCGATGGAATTTGCTGAATTGGTTATGTGACATTCTCAAATCTCATCATTTTAATGCATCTGCTTCTAATCCTCATTTTCAACAGACAGTTGAAAATACGAAATGCTGAAAGAACCAAACCAAAAGAGGAATAAAAAATGCCAGCTATCTGCTACTAACCACACAAATCCTCATACTTCTGAGTGGGGTCAAATTGGAACCAACAATAACAGTGTCTTCTTCTAAAAAAGTAAGGCTAGAGAAACCAAAAGTAGCTAGATGGCCAGAAATAAAAAGGAGGGGGTGACTCCACACAGCAGAACAGACCCATAGACCTTGTCGACAAAGAATGCTTTGGATGCTAAATGCAATGTGTTCAATGGGGAACTGAATAAATTAATGGAATATAAAACCACTTCAGGTTACAAACCATACAGAATGCACATCTGGTTAAGGAAATCCCTGTAACTGGAAATACTTGGAAACTGGGAGAGGAATACTATATATGCTTGCTTAGTTCCTTTTCGTCTCTAGCTATTGGTTTACATGTACTCCTAGAAGCATAATATTGGACAAAATATGATCTTCATTTGATCCACCATGGCTGTCCTTTTGCTCTCTCATCTTCTCCTTCTATCTTAGCCAGAAGTTAGAAGCTTTGAAGTTTGACTTCATACACAATCTGTGTGGCATATTTTAACATGTGAATATACTCCATGGCCTTCTGTGGCCTCCATGTGCTATGAAACATCATGAGCATAATGTTTTTGCATAAAAGTAAGGGTCACAATAAGCAGTGTAAGCATAATTTATGAATAATTAGTAGATTTTAAAGGTAGCTTACTACATTTTCCATAGATCCTATAAAAGGA
>NW_016693159.1:0-1908 GCF_001604755.1 Lepidothrix coronata | reverse complement strand
ACCTAGGATTCCAGCACCATCTCTGGTCTGGTTCCTCCAGATGGTGGGTGCACAGATGGTGGGTGTACACACAGCCCCTCTCAGTTGCACGATTTGTAGAACAGTCCTCACACGTGAACATTTTGTTATTCTGGAGCATTTCAGAAGAGGGTTAGGGAGTCTCTTGGTTTTAATTCCCCTGCCCCCTGTCAGAGACACAAATGCAATGCTGTCTCAATCCTTTCCCTTCAGCGTGATGTAAGCTCAGTATATGGCATGTCTGTCTTTCCAGTACATGGAATCAGCTGCTGAGGAAGCTCTGGAGGAGAGCGCAGTGCTGAGATGGCCAGTGGGAGACAGCTGGAGTGGGCAGGGCAGGTGGAGGCCTCAGAAGACAACCCATGTCTTATCTGTGTGGGAGAAATCAGAAACACAGCCTGCTTGGTCTAGTGCTTCTACTTTGGCTGTATCCATCAATGGACTATGGTGAGAGCCGTGTGCCCGCTCTGCAGGTGGCCTTTTGATCGTGTCCTGCAGGTGCTGGAAGAGGACAGAGCTGGCTCTCCTGCCTGCTGCCTGAGCAGATCCCCTCAGCAGTGCTGTGTCCTGTTCAGATATGCTCAAGGGAGCAACAGGATCCCAGCTCAGGGGAGGAGTCCTGTGGGAAGCAACCGAGCACTGAGTGGTGTCAGAGTTCCAGCCTCCTCAAACACCATCGCCCAGCAGGCTTCTGTACCCAGCATTTCCATTTTGCTGGTACATCCTGTCGGTTCCTCCATGCTCAAACAGCCCCTGTCATCCTCCAGCCACACCACTCTGAGCCTTTCTGTGACACTTCTTTACAACAGCAGGCCCAATGCCTCCAACACAAAATCTTATCACTGGTTCCTAGAATCCATTCCAGGGGAATGAATCCCTTTTGGCTGAGCCCCTTGCCTTGTTTTGATCCCTGTCAATGAAAGAAAGCTCCAGACCACAATCATTGTGGATTTTAGTATCAGTCCATGAGCAGGATGCTATTTAAGCAAAGCACAGTTTTTTCACAGGCCTAATGTGTGGACTGATTAGGTTTGATTAGCAGCCCTCATGAATGTTTTGCTCCAGGAGGGACCGGTATGTTATGATCACAGTAAGAAATTACTCTGAAAATTGTTATTCAAATGTCTGTCCATTATTGCTACCACTGTGAAGAAGAGAGTGGTAACAATGATCTTTGTTCCTCTTACACAGAAATAATATTGGCCATTTACCACAGAGTTGGCCAGTTTAGGAGACCCCTAAAGGATGAAGCGAAATGGGTCTTTTCCGGAATGTGACTGGAGCAAGAGCATCAGTAAAGTCCTGTGAACCTGCAGCTCGTGCAGAGCTTATGGGCTACAAAGTAGGGTGCAAACAGGAAGATCTCATAAAGGAAATTGTCTACACCCAGAAAGAAATGAGCAGAACTTGGAAAAAGACAAAGGCAAAACCTTGACAGCAATCAAGTACTTGCCCCGCAAGGACAGAATGGGCAGTAAGGAGGTTATTTATAACCTCTTTTGATTCCTCCTCTCATTGACTCACTTTGAATTTTCTTTATGCCATCTCTATAACAAAAGCTAATGAATTTAATTTATGATCTAATAAAAACTGTCTCCATTTCTATGCCTGTTCATTTTCTTTGGGGAAGTCATTAGAAGAACACAGAGGCAGATATAGCTCATAGCACTGTTGACTGTGGGAGATTGCACACAATGTGCAAATCTGTTTAGGCCAGTTTTCTCAGATGCTGGTATCTCAGCTCAAGCACCTGATAAATTTAGATAAACTACGGATTTTTTGGCAACTCCAAATGCAGTTGCACTAGGATTTAAAGTTGCTTTTGTGAGAATTTTCTGAATATTTTTATAAAGTGAAAGTCTCTCTCTCTCTTTTTTTTTTTTTTTTTTT
>NW_016693158.1:0-1913 GCF_001604755.1 Lepidothrix coronata | reverse complement strand
AATCCCCCCCATTCCCACCCAAAATATCCCCAGGTACCAACCTGAGCTCAGGGACCCCCCCCCCGTGCCCCGCCCACCTCACCTGGGGACCCTCCCACTCACCTGTGGCACGTCCCCCTCACCTGGTGACCCTCCCCCTCACCTGGTGACCCTCCCCCTCACCTGTGCCCCTCCCACCTCACCTGTGGCCCCTCCCACTCACTAGGGGAGCCTCCCCCTCACCTGTGGCCCCGCCCATCTCACGTGGGGACCCTCCCACTCACCTGGAGACCCTCCCACTCACCTGTGGCCCCTCCCCCTCACCTGTGGCCCCTCCCCCTCACCTGTGCCCCGCCCATCTCACCTGTGGCCCCTCCCACTCATTTGTGGCCCCTCCCACTCACCTGTGCCCCGCCCACCTCACCTGGGGACCCTCCCACTCATTTGTGGCCCCTCCCACTTACCTGTGCCTTGCCCACCTCGCCTGTAGCCCCTCCCACTCACCTGTGCTCCACCCACCTCACCTGGGTCCCCTCCCACTCACCTGGCGCCCCGCCCCCCTCCCCTGTGGCCCCTCCCCCTCCCCTGAGGCCCCTCCCCTCGGCCCCGCCCCCTCACCTGCGCAGGTGCGTCCCCGCTCTGCAGGCAGAGGGTGCACTGCCGCTCGTCGGCCCCGCCCCCACCTGCCGCCTTCGGCACCGCCGGCTCCGCCCACGGCTCACCTGGACGGGAGGGAGGGGGCGGGGTCAGCCGGGCCACGCCCCCCCGGGCCACGCCCACCCGCTCAGGTGAGGCCTCGACACACCTGGGGGGGCGGGGTTGGGGATAAAGGGGGTGTGGTCTGTCCAGGTGGGCACAGGTGAGTTGGTGGGGGCGTGGCTTATCTCTAAAGGGGGCGTGGCTTGATTTAGAGGGGGGTGTGGCTTATCCAGGTGCGCACAGGTGAGTCTGTGGTGGGCGTGGCTTAACCTAAAAGTGGGTGTGGCTTGACTTAGAGTGGGTGTGGCCTATTCAGGTGTGCACAGGTGAGTCTTTGGTGGGGGTGGTTTATCTCTAAAGGGGGCGTGGCTTGATTTAGAGGGGGGTGTGGCTTATCCAGGTGTGCACAGGTGAGTCTGTGGTGGGCGTGGCTTATCTCTAAAGGGGGAGTGGCTTGATTTAGAGGGGGCGTGGCTTATCCAGGTGTGCCCAGGTGAGTCTGTGGTGGGCGGGGCTTAACCTAAAAGTGGGCGTGGCCTATCCAGGTGTGCACAGGTGTGACTGTGGTGGGCGTGGCTTATCTCTTAAGGGGGAGTGGTTTGATTTAGAGGGGGCGTGGCTTATCCAGGTGGGCACAGGTGAGTCTTTGGTGGGCGTGGCTTATCTCTAAAGGGGGCGTGGCTTAACTTAAAGGGGGGTGTGGCTTATCCAGGTGCGCACAGGTGAGTCTGTGGTGGGCGTGGCTTAACCTAAAAGTGGGTGTGGCTTATCCAGGTGTGCACAGGTGAGTCTTTGGTGGGCGTGGCTTATCTCTAAAGGGGGCGTGGCTTAATTTAGAGGGGCGAGTGGCTTATCCAGGTGCGCACAGGTGAGTCTGTGGTGGGCGTGGCTTAACCTAAAAGTGGGTGTGGCCTATCCAGGTGTGCACAGGTAAGTCTGCACAGGTAAGTCTGTGGTGGGCGGGGCTTAGCCCTAAAGGGGTGTGGCCTGTCCAGACGTGCACAGGTGAGTCTGTGCTGGGCGTGGCTTAACCCAGAAGTGGGTGTGGCCTATCCAGGTAGGATAAGCCACAGGTGAGTCTGTGGTGGGCAGGGCTTAACCCTAAGGTGGGCGTGGCTTCCCCAGGTGAGCACAGGTGAGTCTGTGGTGGGCGTGGCTTAATTTAAAAGTGGGCATGGCCTATCCAGGTGTGCACAGGTGAGCCTGTGGTGGGCGTGGCTTAACTCAGAAGTGGG
>NW_016693157.1:0-1915 GCF_001604755.1 Lepidothrix coronata | reverse complement strand
CCCTGATGAGTCCAAGCAGAAAAAAACCCAATCCCCACCCTGGGCTCACCCCACTCTGGCCCTCAGGCTGGTTCAGATCCGTGGCAGTGCCCTGAACAGCCCTGCAGGGCCCCTGCCTGGGGCTGCAACATCCACCCCAAAGCTCCCCCCACACTGGCATTTCCTCCTGCAGTGTTTTATTGATGAACTGGGCTCCTCAGCTCCAAAAGATCCACTTTTCAGCCTGTGGGAAGAGCTGCTGGGAATGGCCACAATCAAATTTTAATTAAATGCCAGGCAGGACTTTGCAGAGAGTAAATTGTGGTGCCTGCAGTTTGCTGGGACATCTGTTCCCAGACCCAGAGGGCCATTAGTGACTTTGAGAACCAGGAGAAAAACACAGGTCCACTTACCTTGGTTTTCATTCTTTCAGTGCAGGGCAGACCTATTATGTTGAATATTTTATAGCAGTGCATTGTTGCCATCCTTCCTGTGAGTCATTTTTCCACAAGAAACCCATGCTGGCCACGTTATTTAACCCCTTTGGAGGTGGAGTGTAAATCTTCTGAAGAAATGGCCTTTTCTGTGCTGGGTTTGGGCCACTGCATTACTGCACAGAGCAAGAGCTGCTCTAATATTCACCATCAGGGCTGGAAGTGCCTCGAGAATGGCAAAGACATCCCCACATCCCTTGGGAGCTCAGGTTAGAAGCTCTGTCCCAGACTGTGCTCTTGTGTTGTTTTTTCCCCATATCTGAGTCCACTGGAGCCCAAAATTGAGGGGATTCCATGAAACTCTGCATCCTGGAAAGCTGTGTTTCCAACCCAGTGCTCCAGCCTTGAGCTGTTCCAAGTGATGGGCTGAGCCTTGTTGAAGGGATTTCCTGATGTTCATCCCACTCTTCCCCTTCCCTGTTTTGCCCCATTCCTGTGCAGGTACCTTTGGGCTCTCACTTGTCACATCCTTGCAGATAGTTTTGTCCCCACCTAAGACATCTCCAGTGGCTTTGCTAAATGATATCTCCAGGTCTTCACAGCTTTTAGGTTAAGAACATAACTTACTAATTGTTTTGGGGTATTCCTTGTGTTTTCACTCCATTTCTGACAAAGAACCTGGACCTGGACACAACTCTGTGTTTGTTTTACTGATTCTCAGCAGAGCTCCTGCTGTGCAGCCTCACAGGTTTGGGGGACGAAAATATGCACGAGTTTCATTTAAATAACTGTAGTGGAAACTTTCTATGGAAAGAAGATACCCCAAAAAGCCCCTGAAAGAACAAAAGCAAATTGCCTTTACAGAATTACTTCCTTTTGCTGCCTTGTTTTCCGTTCGCAT
Source organism: Lepidothrix coronata (assembly GCF_001604755.1). NCBI lineage: Eukaryota > Metazoa > Chordata > Aves > Passeriformes > Pipridae > Lepidothrix > Lepidothrix coronata. The sequence continues at coordinate 601 of NW_016693157.1, read as the reverse complement.
CAGCCCTTTGTCTCCTCTGGGCTGTGCAGTTGTGGTTCTCTGGTGTGTCATCCACCAAAAGTGCAGTGGAACCTCTGTGCTCACAGGAGAATTGCTGCTTTTTTTTCTCTCTCTCTCTCATAAAGCAAAAAAAAACCCAAAAAAACCCAACCCAACCCAGCTGCACTTTGTACAAACGGAGTGTGTGACACGAGTGGAGTTTAATAATGAGGATTAGTTTGGCTGCTGGGCTCAGGGTTACACTTTGGAGTTGTTTCCAGGTGAGAAGCTTGGAGAAAGTGGGTGATGGGATAGAAATTGCCCATGTGTGGGAGCTGCTGGAGCTGCTGGAGCAGGGAGATGAAAATAGTGGGGCATTTGAGCACATGCCATGGGGAGATGTTCTGCTGCTGGCCAGGCTGGGGGAGAGAGGGATCAGCTCGTGGTAGGGTGGCTTTGGCAGAGAATCCCAGGATGGGTTGGGTTGGGAGGGACCTTAGAATTCATCTCTTTCCACCCCATGCCACAGGCAGGGACACCTCCCACTAGCCCAGGTTGCTCCAACCTGGCCTTGGACACTTCCAGGGATCCAGGGGCAGCCACAGCTTCTCTGGGCAACCTG
>NW_016693156.1:0-1915 GCF_001604755.1 Lepidothrix coronata | reverse complement strand
CAAACAAACTCAAAATCTGAGGTTCCCCTGTGTGGGTTATTTAAACAAATTCCACTGGTTTTGCTCCTAAGAGTGAGAGAGAGACCTGTGGATGTGATGCAGCCAAGCCTGTCTCTGTGTACTTGCATCCTGAGCCCCTGCTGGAAAAGGGAATATATTTTTCCCTTTGATGCAATGGCTAAAATGGCTTTTCTCAGCCTGCTGAAAAAGGAGCAGGCTTTTATCACATCTCCTCTTGACCCTGCACATCCCCACAGGGATGCAGCTTCTTCTCGTGGATGTCTGATACACAGAGCTCTAAAATCACCCGTGGCCACGCTGTGCCACCAGAGCAATGTGTGTTTGCAGTGGGATGCACTTAGGTGAGACTGGCAAAGTGGAATTTCTACTAAATCACACCCTCTGCTTAAACCAAGCATGTTCCCAATCCCAGGAGTTAATGTGTGTTCACCGAGCTGGGAAATACAGGGGTCTGCAGAGCGTGGAGATGGATGGAAGCTGTTTGCAGAGCACCTACTACAGCAGGTTCAAGTGAATGTGTGTAGGAAATGTTCCCTTACGGCTCCTGCATGGGAATGAGGGCTCAGCCAATAAAACAGGCGGGCTGCAACCCCCCTGGGATTACCAGGAGCAACTTATGGATGGGCTCTGCCTCGGGTTCCTTAATTGCCTGAACGACACCGCTTTGGTGGTTATTGATTTTGATTTTGCTGTTCACTTCAGCAGTCATTTAAAGGAGTGTGGAAGGGAAGTGTTTCACTGCCAAGTGATCATTTCCATAAAGCAATTGTGGTCTGTGTCTTTACCAGGCCTCCTGACTGCCTCTCTCTCCGTGGGGGTTCAGGACAGGGAGATGTTCAGAATCACTTATTAACCTTCTGCCTTTCCAGTCCATTATTTTCTGGTTTATAACGTACTTTATGTAATTAGTGCAAATCCTCTCACAATGGCAGCTCTCCTTGCAAACAGATAATCTGAGCCTGGAAGAAGTAATTTGTGTGCTTTTTTTTTCCCCAAGTCTTTATTCCCAAGCTGAAGAAGCTGCTGGATTTGGGTCCAGCTGAAGCTGAAGTTAAGTGGCAGTTGACAAACAGCCCTCAGGGTGCAGCTCCGGGGACTTCATCTCTCTCTCTTGTTTTTTTTGTTTTTGCTTCCTAAGAACTGTTTTACTTTAACACCTGAGGTCTGATTTACTTGACTACACCTGCATTTTCTGCACCCTGTGTTGAGTCAGGTCTGCCACTGTGAAAAGCACAAATTTGCAGGATCTGTGCTGAGGCCAAATCTTCACACTATTAAAAAAAACCCCCTCTCTACCTGCCTGGTGATGTGCAGCAAAGAATACTGAAATAATATAGAGGAGACTACAAAGAATAATTGTGCCAAGGCAGAGAGGTACTGAAAACATTGGCAGAAATCTGCTTTGCAATGGGTCACAATGAACTTGTGGAACTTTCATTGTGCAGAGAGGCAAACAGAGGCTGTTTTGTTCAAGATGCTGCTTAGGTAATGCAGTTAATGTATATACATGTCTATATATGTCTACAGATATCCTCATATGTATATATATAGATTTATTTTTGCAAAGAAATGTCCCTTGATGTTTCTTGACTCCCCCCTGGGAGTTTAAATGGGTTCCTGAAAGTCTTGCAGTCCTGAGACCATTAAATTCCAATTCCACAGGTGGAATTGGGTGTTCCGACACACGGGAGTTGTTTTCTCCTCTAGTTCAGGTATTTCTTTTGTTTTGGATGGTGGCTGCAGTTTGGAGGCTGCTGGGCAGGGCTAGAGAGGGCAGGAATGAGCTTCACAAATGTTCCAGTGTTGGAAAACAGAGGCTGACCAAAAATCTTCCTGGCCTTATCTGTTTTGGTACTTTAGACAATTTCCTCACAAAAAAAAAGCAAACAAAAAA
>NW_016693155.1:0-1916 GCF_001604755.1 Lepidothrix coronata | reverse complement strand
TTCGTAGACGACCTGATTCTGGGTCAGGGTTTTGTACGTATTGAGAATCAGCCCTCGACAAAAGCTTTTGTTTTCAGAGAGACGAAGGCAAGATTTGAACTCAATCTTGCCACTTCTGTTAAGGAAAATAAAAAGTCTTTCTATAGATACATCAATAGCAAAAAGAGGGACAAGGAAAACCTCCATTCTTTAGTGGTCATGGGGGGGAACATAGTTATTAAAGATGAGGAAAAGGCTGAGGTATTTAACACCTTCTTTACCTCAGTCTTCAACGGTAGGACAGGTCTCTCTAAGGACAGCTGGCTTCTGGAGCATGTAGATAGGAATATGAAGCTGAATAGTCCCCCTGTAATCAAGGAGGAAACAATCAGCGACCTGCTGAGTCACTTGGATCCTCACAAGTCTATGGGACCAGATGGGATCCACCCAAGGGGGATGAAGGAGCTGGCGGAAGAGCTCGCCAAGCTGCTCTCCATCCTTTACCAACAGTCCTGGCTCACTGGGGAGGTCCCAGGTGATTGGAAGTTGGCAAATGTCACACCAATCCACAAAAAGGGCCGGAAGGAGGACCCAGGAAACTACAGGCCTGTCAGTCTGACCTCAGTGTCTGGCAAGGTTATGGAGCAGATCATCCTGGGTGCAATCACACAGCACCTACAGGATGGACAAGGGCTCAGACCCAGCCAGCACGGGTTTAGGAAGGGCAGGTCCTGTCTGACCAACCTGATCTCCTTCTACGATCAGGTGACCCGCCTGGTGGATGAGGGGAAGGCTGTGGATGTGGTCTATCTGGACTTCAGCAAAGTCTTTGACACTGTCTCCCATAATATAGTCCTGGAAAAACTGGCAGCCCATGGCTTGGGCAGAGCCACTCTGTGCTGGGTTAGGAACTGGCTGGAGGGCCGGGCCCAGAGAGTGCTGGTGAATGGGGCTGCATCCAGCTGGCAGCCGGTCACCAGTGGTGTCCCCCAAGGATCAGTGTTGGGTCCAGTTCTGTTTAATATCTTTATCGATGATTTAGATGAGGGGATTGAGTCCATCATTAGCAAATTGGCAGACGACACCAAGTTGGGAGGGAGTGTCGACCTGCTGGAAGGCAGGAGGGCTCTGCAGAGGGACTTGGATAGGCTGGAGAGTTGGGCTCATTCCAACGGGATGAGGTTCAACAAGGCCAAGTGCTGGGTCCTGCACTTTGGCCACAACAACCCCCTGCAGCGCTACAGGTTGGGCACAGAGTGGCTGGAGAGCAGCCAGGCAGGGAGGGACCTGGGAGTGCTGATTGACAGGAGGCTGAACATGAGCCAGAGTGTGCCCAGGTGGCCAAGAAGGCCAATGGCATCCTGGCCTGGATCAGGAACAGTGTGGCAGCAGGACCAAGGAAGTGATTCTGCCCCTGGACTCAGCACTGGTGAGGCCTCACCTGGAGTGCTGTGTCCAGTTCTGGGCCCCTCAGTTCAGGAAAGATGTTGAGCATCTGAAGCAGGTGCAGAGCAGGTGCAGAGAAGGGCAATGAGGCTGGGGAAGGGACTTGAACACAGGTCCTATAAGGAGAGGCTGAGGGAGCTGGGGTTGTTTAGCCTTGAGAAGAGAAGGCTCAGGGGAGACCTCATCGCTCTCTACAACTACCTGAGAGGAGGTTGTGGCCAGGTGGGGGTTGGTCTCTTCTCCCAGGCAATCAGCAGTAGGACAAGAGGGCATGGCCTTAAGCTCTGCCAGGGGAGGTTTAGGTTAGATATTAGAAAGAATTTCTTTACAGAGAGGGCAATCAGCCATTGGAATGGGCTGCCCAGGGAAGTGGTGGATTCTCCATCCCTGGAGGTTTTTAAGATGAGGCTGGACGTGGCACTTAGTGCCATGGTCTAGCAACTGTGGTGGTAGTGGATCAAGGGTTGGACTTGATGATCTCAGAGGTCCTT
>NW_016693154.1:0-1917 GCF_001604755.1 Lepidothrix coronata | reverse complement strand
GTCCCTGTGCTGTTGTTCCCCAGGGCTGGAGGCAGCTCTGCCCCCACCCGAGGGGGCAGAGGGGCAGAATCCCCCCCTCCCCTGCTGCCCACGCTCCCTGTGGGACCAGCCCAGGGCACGGGAGGTTTCTGGGCTGCCAGGGCACGTGGCCGGGGCACGTTTAGCTCTCCCTCCACCACCACGTGCAAGGTGGATCCCCAGCTGGCCAGAATGAAGATGCCCCAGGAGGGGACTGAAGGCAGCGTGTCCAGCCCTGCCCCGTGGGTTGGACGTGTCCCCCGGGTCACTCACCTTGGGAGGTTCTTTGTAGGGCTCGCTGTAGAGGGTGCGTATCCTCCTGCGCTCCAGGTATTTGTTGTCAGCTGGAGAAGGCTTGCTGGTTTCCCCCTTGAACTGGGCGCTGTAACTGGTCTCGTGGATCATCTTCTCCTCCGGGGGCTTGTACTGGGGCTTGGCCCGTATCGCTTTCACCGGCTTGACGTCGATCCAGGGCCGGAACTCGTTCCTGAGGGACCAGAGGGAAACAGCTTCAGGGATCCAGCCATGGATGGAATCCCACGTTGCTCAACGACATAGAAACACCTCACCCAAAACCCACCGACAAATTACGAGGGACTGAAAAGAAACGTGGTCTGTTAACATCAGCCAGCCCTGGGCACCCCTAGACCATGCCTGTGAGGACAGAATTGCGTGATTCCACCTGTACTGCACCAAACTGTGCTCAGCAGCTCGGTTAATCCCATACTAACAGATAAAAAAATTGGGATAAACAGGTAAATAATCAGGAGAGAGCTGTCTTAGATGCACAGTCTGTCAGGTGGAGCTATGGCTTCTCTTTATTAGCTCACAGTGAATTCCTGAGTTACAGGAAAAAAATAATCCCATCTTTCATTTCTTTTGGACAGAACTGCAACCTTCTGGAGGAAGAAAACCCAAACACCTTTGAAAGACTTTTAACATCTGCTGGACACGTTCCACAACCTCCTTCTCTTGTTTTTTCCAGTTCTTCCCAGCACAGCACCAACATCTGCTCAGTTTTGAAGCAAACCCTTTCATTTTTCTCTCTAAAAATCGATATTCGTCTGAGAATGGGGATGGAGAGACCCAAATGTGTTGGCACCTTACAGGGGCTGTGCTCAGACACAGCCCAAGGCAGTGTTTAGGTCCTTAAAACTCCAGTGCAAGCCAGGAGTTATCCCAACAGTGGTGACACGAGCCCTCTGCAGAGGGGTGAGTTTTCCTTGGAAATCCCAGAGTTTGGTTTGGGAATGGTTTGGGTTGAGAGGGACCTTAAAGCTCATTTCATTCCAACCCCTTTTCATTTTCTTGCCTTAATTTCAGGGCTTCTGAGGCAATGGGATCTCCGAGCTGCAGACCCTGCCCCTCCGGCCCCGTTCCACGTTTTTGGGCTGTGTTACTCATTTTCAGCCCGGATTATGAGGGAAATGAACTCTGTGTGAGGGTACTGCCAGTCAATCCCTTCCCATAATAGCTCTGAACATCTTAATCAGCTTCAACCAAATTTGACAAATGGGCATGGGGTTATTCAGCTTTCCCTTTTATGAGGATAAGCAGCTGGAGCCAGTCCAGGGGCTCAGGAAAGCTTCAGTTTGGACATGCACACATCACCAGAGGATGCTCAGACAGGGCTGCAGAAGGTCATCCAGTGCCCTCAGGGACTGGGAATCCAGGATCCTTTCCATGTGCAGGATCAGGGCAGCTCCCTGCCTGCTCACTGCTACACCTCTCATTCCCACAATCCCTCTGGAAAATGGGAAACCCCATTTCTCTTCCAAGGGAACTGCTGCCTGCAGGATGAGCTCAGTGCCTCTCTGGGCTCTGTTCATGGATGGGAAAGCAAACATGGAGCACGTGTGAGATACTCACAAATACACCCCTGGAAGTTGGTATTGTTGT
>NW_016693153.1:0-1917 GCF_001604755.1 Lepidothrix coronata | reverse complement strand
CTGGAATCGGGAGCTGGATCCCGAAGGCTGGACCCTAAACCCCGAGTCGAGTTCATGTGAGGACTGAGTGTTTCCCAGCTCCCAGCCAGGTCTGCCCAACCCCTCCGGGGACATTCCAAGCCTGGATAACATCAGGGCCTGGAAGACGCCGCGACTCGTGGTCGGAGGAGCCGCTGGAGGAGCTTTTCCTGCTTTTCCAGTGCTGTGGTTGGTCGTTGGCTGCTCCCCGAGGTCACCCCAAAGCTCCCAGTTTGGCCAGGAGCCGTCCTGGGTTTGGGGATTCTCCTTTTCCGAGCCCCCTTCCCGGGTTTCTGAATCCCGAGGGAAGCGTCTCAGCCGGGCGTTCCCGGGATTTTGGGGCAGTTAAACACCACTGGGAAACAAAATCCTGGGGGGGGGGGAAACCCATTCCTTGACAATCATCCAATGGGGATGGTTCTGGATCATCCTTGGGATCTGGAAATCCAGGGAAAAAAGCCACGTGTGTGTCCGTGACACCGTGTGGAAAACACACCTCTCCCTGCGTAATTGTCATCTCTAATATCCGTAATTAATTAGGACCAGGAAGGTCCCCCTGACTCCATGGAACGGTTTGGGATGGGAAGGGATCTTCTCCCGGCGCCTCCCACTATCCCAGTTGGCTCCAAACCCCCTCCAGCCTTTCCAGGGATGGGGCATCCGGGGCTCTTCGGGTTCCCCCCAAACCCGATCCCTTCCGGCTCTTTCTCCTCCTGCTCCTTCCCAACTTTCCACCCCCGGTGCCGGATAATGGGAAATAAAACCCCGGAGCCGCCGAATTCCAGCGGGGAACCCCCGTGGAGTTGGGGGTCGGGGCATTTGGGGCACCACAAACCCTGGAATCCGGGGGCGTTCTCCCGAGGGATCGTCCCCCTCCGCCGGGAATGCGGCTTTTCCTGGGATATTCCGGGGGGGGGAGACAATCCCCGACCCCCCCAGAGCCTGAGGGAGGGCACGGGAAAGGCGGGAATGGAACCATCCGAGCTCGGAGCCGCTTCCAGAGGGGCTTCCAGGAGAGCTGGAGAGGGACTGGGGACAAGGGAGGGAGGGACGGGACACAGGGAATGGCTTCTCGGGGTCAGGTGGGATGTTGGGAAGGAATTCCCGGCTGGGAGGGGCTGGGATGGAATTCCCAGAGGAGCCGTGGCTGCCCCTGGATCCCTGGGGTCAGTTCCTCCACGGAGGGCTCAGGCAGCACTTTGTTTTCCACGGGGAAAATGGGATGGGTATCCATGGAAAGGCGTCGCTCCCGATGGGAATCCATGGAAAGGCGTCACTCCCGACGGGTATCCATGGACAGGCGTCGTTCCAACGGCCAGGGAAAGGGATTTTCAGGAAGGACTTGCCACGGGATCGTTCAGGTCCCTCCCAAGCCAAAGCCCCCTGTTTGCAGGAACGTGGAATGACAGGACACAGGGAATGGCCTCCCGGGGTCAGGTGGGATATTGGGAAGGAATTCCTGGCCGGGAGGGTGGGGAGGGGCTGGGATGGAATTCCCAGAGGAGCCGTGGCTGCCCCTGGATCCCTGGGAGTGTCCCAGGCCGGGTTGGATCTCCCCGGGATGGTGGGAAGTGTCCCTGCCCCTGGCAGGGGGTGGGAATGGATGATCCTTAAAATCCCTTTCGGTCCAAACCATTCCACGATTTCCGGGCTCGGCGATTCCAGGGGAGCGGGACAGGGACCGACCCCGGGATCGTCTCCTTGGCAAATCCACCCGGGAGAGTCCCCAGGGACCCCAGGATTCCGTGATCCCACCTCATCCCCCCCATCCCGGGGTCTGGGATGGGCTGGAACGTCCCACCCACCCCCCCCAGGAAATCGGGAAGCTCTGGGATGGAACTGGGACCAGGGCCCAGCAGGAATTCTGGCCCCTCAGGACACGCTTCCTCCCGGCTCCCG
>NW_016693152.1:0-1919 GCF_001604755.1 Lepidothrix coronata | reverse complement strand
CCACTTATAGGCAATTATTTAAGTAGATGCAAAGAAATAAGATAGAGAAAGTAAATATTTTACTTTGAAGCTTTATATATCCTGTTCTCTCTTTTAGTCTTCTAAGTTTAAAAAAAAGAAATCCTATGTTTTAACCACAAGAAAAATTTAAGAGAAGCACAAAACCATTCAATTCAGAAAGAAGGAAGACCCATCCTGTACGTTGTGGGATGTATAGAGATGGTAAAACCCTACATAAACCTCAGCAAGACGCCTTCTTTCTCACACTGCATTTGTGGTTACATCCCTTGACCTGGCTGCTGATTGCTCTTACTTTGGGTAGAGAAGCTCAACCTCCTCTAAGAGAGCAAATGTTCTGATTTTCCCAATCAGAGACCAAAATACCCACATGCAAGACTCCCACATCTGGGGTAATGGGGATACAGGAGAGCTTTAGGAGTGATGTGCGATGATTGCTGCTCTGCTGGATGAGGGGCTGCCTCTCAAAAAGAAGCCACAGAAGATAAATTTGTTCATGATCCACAAGAAACTGAAGAGCCACAGTGTGGCTGTAGGCCCTTTATCCAGCCATTTACTCTGGTGTGTTACCCATTCCACTTCAGCCTTTCACTAGTAGCTCCAAACCCTTGGACTGCATTTAGGCTCAATGGCAGCAAATCTAATGGCAGCAAATCTAAATTAACCTCTGCTTTACCCAACATCCATTTGCACACAGCCTTTGGAACTGCAGAGGTATCCTTTGGAAAAAAGCCCAGACCACAGAGATGATTCAAGTAAGCAGAGGGAAGAGGAGTCAAATTTCAGGATTATTTACTAATTTTGGGTTTGTGACCATTTAAGCACAACTCTAAATCCCAGAATTTTGCAGTCAAATCTCTGTGGGTAGAGTATCTGCACCATACACATTTCCAATGGCTTAGAGGGAAATTGCATGGGAATGAGGAGCCATCTCCATGGCCATAGGTCTAACATGGAAGCCTGAGGGCTCTCTTGCATTATCTTTTTGCTGCATTTCCTCTGAATTCGACATTCTGATCTCCAAATACAGAGTGCTGACCTTCTGTTTGCAAGTCAGTGTACAATGTTGACCTCCTGTGACTGTTCTGTGAGTGGGGTCAACTAAGGAGCATCTCCTTAAGGTCAAGTGGATAGAGGACATGATTTGGCAGAAGGGACAAGGACTCAGTGCAGCACACACGTTGTCACAGAGGGCATTGCTTCCACACAAGAGACAGAGAGTGCTTCAGCATTCCTGAAAAGCCTTTTTGTTAAGAAGAAAATGGCTTAAGAATTGAAACTGATGCTTGAATCTGTCACTGAAACAAATACAGGGAATGAAACTATTGAAAATCGTGTTAGTTCTTTCGCTAGAGATTTTCAGCATGAGGCTGAGCTCCACCAGAGGTGAGGAGCATTGCCAGTGTGTGAATCATCCAACAGCTGGGATCAGCTCCCTAAGGTTTCCTCAAGATGTTTCAGGGTCAGTAATGGCCACAGCAAAGAGGACAGTGGGGTCAGGGCATGGCAAGTGAATTATAAGAAGAACAGATTTTCCAATTTACTTTTTGGGTATTGTATTAGCTTGGGCACTAGGTACAGCTCAGCAAAACCCCGTGACCACACCTCTGGTGGGTTGTGAATAACAGATTATCATCATTTTACAACAGCTACAAATCATGGCTATGCCATTGCATCTAGAGGGAAAACACAGCTGCTTTCTGAGCAAATAACAGCCCATTGATAGGCAGCTCTGTGACTCAGGAGAGGTTTTGACAGTGTATAAAGCCTTTCAGCAAGGAAACCACTGTAAATCTTGCCCAGGCAAGCTGAAGTATCTGAAGAAATACTTATACCTCGCTGATCACTGAACCTTAGATTTGTGATAAGACAGAAATCATTGCTGTCTGATCCACTAACCT
>NW_016693151.1:0-1919 GCF_001604755.1 Lepidothrix coronata | reverse complement strand
TTATTTATTAATAATTAATATAATATATTTATATTTAATATATAATAATAGATGACAAATAATTATATAATAATAATTATTAATGTATTAAATATAAATTTGGACCTGTAGAAAAAGATGCTATTTTTTCTTCTTGTCCATTGACTTTTTCTATTTCCTGCACTGAATATTTTAACCCAGTTTTAGTTGATTGGTTGGTTGGTTTGTTGTTTTTTTTACAAAATAATTTCATCGCTATTGTTGTATCTATGAGATGCTGCAAAAATAATTAGAATGTCAGCTCTGTGGCCAGCAAAGAGTAACATAGCTCTTACATTCAAATGGGTGTAGATGTACATAAATTTAATTATTTGACGAAATTCAGTAAGGACCACCCTACTGATCAATTCACCCGCCACATATAAATCAATTTCTAGTGAGAGAAGGACACTCCAAGGTGTGTAATTTAAGAATAGTCTCTTAATTTATAGCTTGAAAGCCTTTCTTTATCACAATTCTTCTTGAACAAAATTACTTTAGTTTTGAAGGAGATAACAAGAATACAACCTTTACCAAGGAAAATAGATGTAGTGTCTGGAATGGACACGGATTTATAATCATGATACTAATAGGTTATTTCATAGGGGTTTTTTTCTTAACTGAGCTCCACAAAACTGGGAAATTACCTAATTTTATAAGCTTTTGAGTACATAAAGGAACTGATTAAAATGTTTCCTTTTGTCAAAAAATATTTATTGTCTTAGTAAAAAAGTGTTACCTCCCCCCATAGTGGCTGCCTCTCTTATGATAAGAAATCAAGAAAACAGACTTGTGGATCTTGAAAGAGCGAAGTCCATTAACAAATTTCCCACTGCACATATAGAATGAACCTTACACTTTTCTCTTGCTTTTCCCTTCCTACTTAAAAAAGCAGCCCCAGTAAGGGACTACTACAGACATCCCATGATTAAAACAAGTAATTTCCTTCTTTGGTAAAAACATCATTATTTTCAAGTAAAAACATTTACTGAAACTTCTGTATATAATTTAGTTTTTTTTCTCTCTCTGTCTTGGCATAGCCCTTTATAACCCTACTTTTCCAATATCAACAGCAGGAATCTGATAATGCAAATACAGATTTTTACATCCTTGTCAGTCTTATCGAAGCTCAATGGAGTTTGGAGCTCAGAATGTATCTTCGAAAAAAAGATTTAAACTCGTAGGATATCAAGTGTTTTAACTTCCTCAGTGAGCTCAAACCTTACTTAGGTGAGATCAGAGGACCCTACCTGAGCCTCGGTGACAGCCTTGTGGTTGGGACTGGAGTCTCTGCCCTGGGTCTGCAGTTTGAACAGCTCCCTGCAGAGCAGCTGAGACTGAGCACCCACCAAGTCCTTTTGTATTTGACAGGGACAGTGAAGTTTCAGAGCAAACATGAATACTCCTTGAGTGCATTTAATGACTCCGCTCCAGGTAGCAGAGATGAAACTAAGAAAAAACTTCTGTGACCTGTTCTGTGTGTGTGGTGCTTCCCTTTACTTCTGGAGGACAGAACAGACTTTCCGTATATGGACCTCAGGCCAATGATCTGACTGCAAAACAACAAATGTCTCTGGAATGGTAAACTGTAATATCCTGGAGAACACAAGCATACAAAACCTTCTTGAACAACTGGATTAGGGAATTACAGCCTTAGTTGTACAGTAGGGGTAGTGGATATTATGGAGAAAGGAGAGCGGGAGCATGGCACACAGTAATGTCTACCTGGGAAAAAAAAATCTGGAGCACAAATACAAAAACCATAAAGGATTGTAAAGCTGCCCAGTAATGACAAAACAGCACAGACAAACTGGAATCAGACAGCAATATACTGTTAATAGGCTTGTTGTCTTGAAAAGAAATGAAGAAACACAAAAGTCATAAGTTTAGTTGTCTCTTAG
>NW_016693150.1:6407-8049 GCF_001604755.1 Lepidothrix coronata | reverse complement strand
GCCGTGTGGGGTCTGGCCTTCAACGCCTCGGGGGAGCGCCTGGCGTCCTGCTCGGCCGACGGCACCGTCCGGATTTGGGATCCCCGGCGCCGGGACGGGGCCTGCCTGGGGGTCTACGACGGGCACAGCGGTGAGAGGGGCACCTGGGGGGCACCTGGGACACACCTGGGGGCCTGGGGGGGTATTCGGGGGGGCCCTGGGTGCCGTGGGACACACCTGGGACACGCCTGGGCACGTGGAGGGCAGCTGGGAGACACCTGGGGTACACCTGGGATACACCTGGGCAGCTGGGGGGGCATCTGGAGGGGCACCTGGGCACCTGGGATACACCTAGGGATACACCTGGGCACGTGGAGGGCAGCTGGGAAACACCTGGGGTACACCTGGGATACACCTGGGCACCTGGGGGGCATCTGGAGGGGCACCTGGGCACCTGGGATACACCTGGGGATACACCTGGGCACCCTAGGGACACACCTGAGCATCTGGGGACACACCTGGGCACCTGGGGACAGACTTGGGGACACATAGGAACTTGGGGACACACCTGGGGACACACCTGGGCACCTGGAATACAGCTGGGGACACACCTGGGGACACACTTGGGCATCTGGGGACACACCTGGGACACACCTGGGGACACACCTGGGCACTCTGGGGATGCACCTGGGAAGCTGGGACACACCTGGGCATCTGGGGATACACTTGGGGACACACCTGGATACCTGGGATACACTTGGGGACACACCTGGGCCACACCTAGGCACACACCTGGGCACATGGGGAGGCACTTGGGGACACACCTGGGTACTCTGGGGATACACCTGGGAAGCTGGGACACACCTGGGCATCTGGGGACACACCTGAGCACATGGGGACACACCTGGGGATACACCTGGGGACAGACTTGGGGACACACCTGGGCACTCTGGGGACACACCTGGGACACACATGGGCACCTGGGGACACACTTGGGCACCCTGGGAACCTGGGACACACCTGGGGACACACCTGGGGACACAGCTGGTCACCTGTCCCCCCTCAGAGCACGGCGTGCCCACGTCGGTGACGTTCTCGGCCACGCAGCCGTCCCAGCACCTGGGACACACCTGGGCACCTGGGAACACACCTGGGCACCTAGGAACACACCTGGGGACACACCTGGGCACCTGGGGACACACCTGGTACACACATGGGTACCTGGGGGAATACCTGGGACACACCTGGGCGCCCTGGGGACACACCTGGGCACCTGGGAACACACCTGGGGACACACCTGGGCACCCTGGGGACACACCTGGGCACTCTGGGAACACACCTGGGCGCCCTGGGGACACACCTGGGCACCTGGGGACACACCTGGGACACACATGGGTACCTGGGGGAATACCTGGGACACACCTGGGCACCCTGGGGACACACCTGGGCACCTGGGAACACACCTGGGGACACACCTGGGCACCCTGTGGCCGTGCTGTGACCCCTCCATGCCGTGTCCCCCCTCAGAGCACGGCGTGCCCACGTCGGTGACGTTCTCGGCCACGCAGCCGTCCCACGCCGTCGCCTCCTTCCGCTCGGGCTGCGCCGTCATCTACGACCTGGAGGCCGCCCGGCCCTGCCTGGTGCTCGAGGCACGACCCGG
>NW_016693150.1:0-1920 GCF_001604755.1 Lepidothrix coronata | reverse complement strand
TCCCTCCGCCTGTGGCACCTGGGGCAGAGGACGTGCGTGCAGGAGCTCCCTGCCCACCGCAAGAAGCACGAGGAGGCCGTGCTGGCCGTGGCCTTCCACCCCCGGCGCGCCCTCAGCGCCAGCGCCGGCGCCGACGCCCTCGCCAAGGTCTTCGTGTGACGGCCCCGCCCCTGGGGGTGGCACCGGGGGGCACCGGGGGGCCTCCTGGAAGCACCTGGTTTGGTGGCACTGCTGGGATTCGCTCACCTGGCTCGGGGGTGACACGTGTGAGGTGGCACCGAGTGGCCTCCTGGAAGCACCTGGAGGGACCTGCTTTGGTGGCACCGCTGGGATTCGGTCACCTGGCATGGGGGTGACACGTGTGAGGTGGCACCAGGTGGCATCGGTGGCCTCCTGGCAGCACCTGGAGGGACCTGGTTTGGTGGCACTGCTGGGATTTGCTCACCTGGCTCGGGGGTGACACGTGTGAGGTGGCACTGGGTGGCCTTGGTGGCCTCCTGGAAGCACCTGGAGGGACCTGGTTTGGTGGCACTGCTGGGATTCGCTCACCTGGCTCGGGGGGTGACACGTGTGAGGTGGCACCAGGTGGCATCGGTGGCCTCCTGAGAGCACCTGGAGGGACCTGGTTTGGTGGCACTGACAGGACTCGGTCACCTGGCATGGGGGTGACACAAGTGAGGTGGCACCGATGGGATTCGGTCACCTCCCAGGGACCAGGGGGACACAGGTCAGGTGGCACCAGGTGGCACCAGGTGGTCTCTGTCACCTCCCTCAGTCCTGGAGGGACCAAGGGGACACAGGTGAGGTGGCACTGGGTGGCCTTGGTGGCCTCCTGAGAGCACCTGTTGGGACCCAGGGGGTGGCACTGACAGGACTCGGTCACCTGGCATGGGGGTGACACAAGTCAGGTGGCACCAGGTGGCACTGGGTGACCTTGGTGGCCTCCTGGAAGCACCTGGAGGGACCTGGTTTGGTGGCACCGCTGGGATTCGCTCACCTGGCTCGGGGGTGACACGTGTGAGGTGGCACCAGGTGGCACTGGGTGGCCTCGGTGGCCTCCTGAGAGCACCTGGAGGGACCCAGGGGGTGGCACTGACAGGACTCGGTCACCTGGCATGGGGGTGACACGTGTGAGGTGGCACCGAGTGGCCTCCTGGAAGCACCTGGAGGGACCTGGTTTGGTGGCACCGCTGGGATTTGCTCACCTGGCTCGGGGGGTGACACGTGTGAGGTGCCACCGATGGGGTTCAGTCACCTCCCAGGGACCAGGGGGACACAGGTCAGGTGGTACCGGGTGGCCTTGGTGGCCTCCTGGAAGCACCTGGAGGGACCTGGTTTGGTGGCACCGCTGGGACTCGGTCACCTGGCTTGGGGGTGACACGTGTGAGGTGGCACCGGGTGGCACCAGGTGGCCTCAGTCACCTCCCTCAGCCCTGGAGGGACCAGGGGGACACAGGTGAGGTGGCACCGGGTGGCCTTGGTGGCCTCCTGGAAGCACCTGGAGGGACCTGGTTTGGTGGCACCGCTGGGATTTGCTCACCTGGCCCGGGGGTGACACGTGTGAGGTGGCACCAGGTGGCACTGGGTGGCCTTGGTGGCCTCCTGAGAGCACCTGGAGGGACCAGGGGGACACAGGTGAGGTGGCACCAGGTGTCCTTTGTCACCTCCCCCTGTCAGTGCCATCCCTGGGGGTGACACAGGTGAGGTGGCACCGGGTGGCACCAGGTGACCTTGGTCACCTCCCAGGGACCAGGGGGACACGTGTGAGGTGGCACCAGGTGGTACCAGGTGGTCTCTGTCACCTCCCCCTGTCAGTGCCATCCCTGGGGGTGACACAGGTGAGGTGGCACCGGGTGGCACCAGGTCACCTGCCCCTGTCAGTGCCATCCCCGGGGGTGACACAGGTGAGGTGGCACCGGG
>NW_016693149.1:0-1920 GCF_001604755.1 Lepidothrix coronata | reverse complement strand
TGTGCAGCCAGACTAAAATCCTTGTGATACACCTGTTTACCAAACGGGCCAGAGGGAATGTAGACCAGCTCAGAAAGATGCCATAAAATGTCAGAAAAACTCTAAAGCAAAAGCATTTTGTCAATTTCTGAGTGAAAATTGAACCATCTGTCAATATCTAGATGAAAAATTGGAACAGTGTTTCCAGACAGCTTTACTGACACACATACAATTGTTGGGAGCAGAATGCAGGTGAAGCACTGCAGAAAGTGGAGCTGGCTTGCAATATTTAGGGGTAGGTCTCTGGAGAGGTGAGGAAAGCAAGGAAAATACAGAGCACTGTGGTGCAGCCTTCCAGTGCCCGGGTGAGCACGGCACCGCACACAGGCTGGGCCAAGCTTGGGCAAACCAGAGCCTGCCAAGTCCATCTCCTATTCTGTGCTTCTCCCTGAATTTCCACCAAAACATCCCAAGTGGTCTCCCTGGCCTGAGGAGCCCTGGACCCATTCACACAGCCTGAAAGTGCAACCAGAACAGCCAAACAACACTTTTATGAGTTTGCCTTGGCCAAGAGTGAAAAGCAATCTGCAAAGAGAAGGTTAGGGTTTACTTTTCATTTAAGAAAAAGGTCCCCAGGTATTTTAATACATTTTGGCTATATTTTTGCTTGCTGTTGATTATGATAATCCTGTGGAAGCTTGAAACTGGAATATGTTTGATATCTGATATATTCCTTTCTATCAATACTGACAAATGCTGATTTATTATTATGGTAGGTCTGTAAGAAACACAGATGTTCATAAAATTATATTTTTCCCTATAAGAAAAAAAATCAAAAATTATATCTCTCTGAGTTTATTTTTACCTTTTCATCTTTTTCAAAAAGATGTTTGTCCAAGTACTAAAAATCAAGAAAAAAAATATTTTGGAAGGGGATGATGTTTTGTTTCTTTAAGGTAACAAGTATTTGGAGGAAGATTTCCATTTCAATGGAAAGATATTTTCCCCAGGAAATATTTCAATAAAATTTTTTATTATATCTTTAACAAATACTGTTTAACTGCAATCTGTACTTCTTATTTGCTTTCAAACAAACTTAAGAAAACAACACAGTAAATTTTGCAGTTAAATACAAGTAAATGTAAGCTACATTTTGAATCTAGAAAAATATCCTTAAAAAATGTAACTACCACTGTTATCCCATCATGGAGTCCCAAAAGGCACATGAAGATAGATTTAGACTAGGAAATAAAATGAGTTGCATTATAATTCAAAATATTTCTTAAAATCAAATACAAAATTTTTTAAAAAGTAGAGGAAAAATTATCTTTTCATTTATCTTCATTGCTTCAACATGATAGATTTTACACCACAATGACAGGTCCTGTTACACTTCCAAAGGCTCCTCTGAGCAACTGAGTTGTGACCACAGCGAGACAAATCAAGTAGCAAAGCTCAAGTCCACCACCTCACATGAGCTCTTTAGTTTCTTGGCTCCTACACTTCCCTAAGCTGTGGAGTGGTGTATGAAAAATGTTGATTTCCTCTAAAAAGTAAAATTCTTTCCATGGAGTTGTTCAGTGATTTATTCTTTTCAGGTACAACTGAGGGTAGAATTATGCTGAGTTGTGATTTTGGTAGCATTTGCTTTGGGGAGTGCAGGTGCAATTGGTCATAATTGTGCTTAGAAGCTGTTCTGTGTGGTTTCTCACCCAAGGCAGTAAATCAGTCATGGCAGAGCAAGCCCAAGCCAATACCTGAGATGTTAGATACAGTATCAGGAACTCCTATGCGTGAAAAAATATGACACCTTTACATCACAAAAAAATGGATCACTGAAGAGAACTAGGCTATGGTTTCAAAATAAAAAAAGAGTAAATCATTTTCCAAACAAAACAACGTATAGTTGTATTTGGCTTTTCTTTAACGGTTTTGGTGGGA
>NW_016693148.1:0-1921 GCF_001604755.1 Lepidothrix coronata | reverse complement strand
GAGAGTGCAGCTCGATATATAAATTTTCTCTTCAAACAGGGTTTGGGTTATGATGCCGGTCAGGCCAATACAGGTACTCACCTTTATTCCCACCACAATGCCTTTTTCCTTGATGAGTGCTGGGAATGGCTTTCCATTGCTGTCTTTCTGGTAGAGAGTCTCGTGGAAGAGGATGACTCCCCCAATGCTCTGGTTGATGGAAGTGTCTGAGGAGAAGAGGATCTCTCTAAAAGCTCGGCGGTTCTCCTCTGTGTTCTCCACATTGATCCTCTGCAGCCTGTTCCCCATGGTACCTAGTGAGGTGGACAATGGCCAGACCAAGAGGATTCAGGCTTGGCTGGCCTCCTCTTGGTCCCAGTGTGTAGTAAGGAACTGCATCTTGATTTAGAGCTTCCCTTCCCAACCCACAGTTTGTAAGCTTTTGTTGTCACAGCTGCAGCCCAGACTGGCTATTTCTGCTCAGACAACTGCTCAGTTTTTAAGGGTCTTTCATTTACTTCACTGGTTTCAAACATGCAGCAAAATTAAAAGGAAAAATTCTTGGATGCTGCTAACTGATTGATAAGCAGAACTAACCCACTGATTCATCTGCAGCTAGGATCCCCTTTCCTGAAGCCACAATCCGCTGAGCAGTGTCTGAAAGAGCTTTCTTCTGCTCTGGAGTCAGCGCTGGGAACTGGTGGGTCATGCTGACTTATCTGTGAAAGAGAATTACTGTTACCAGCTGGGGGAGACTGTGAATCAGAGACCCCACTGGAGGGCTCTTGATGCTTGTCTGGTCCATGTTATCTTAAGCATATGCCCAGAAATCCATTTCAGTTCTTGGCTTGGTGTGTCTGGCAAAACCAGAAGAGAGAAGTGTGCGAGCCACATCCTGCCACATCCTTCCATAGCCAAAGTGGGAAAGACTCTGTGTTTTACCTGGATTTGCTGAGAGAATAAAGGAAGGTCAGTCTGTAATAAAAACATGCGCCAAGTAACAAGTATGCAAACTGCTGACTCTGGACAGTTCTTGGTTCCCATAAGTAGAATGCCAATTATTCCATTGCTTACTTTACACATTTCCTAACATCGTCCCTCTCCCATTTTTTGTCCTGTGTTGTCAGTAGTTGATTTTCCATCATCACCCTCCTGCTTTGCTCCGTGTTTCTCCTCCCCACGGCTGCTTTCAGAACTGCAGTTAATTTCTTCCTCTATAGAAGATCTAGGGGCTTAGAAGGATTCACTCCTCTTTTCTATCTTTTCAGCTGTGGCAGAGGCTTACCACCTGCAGATACCCAGCATATGAAATCCCAAATTCTGTCTTGATATGACAAAATTCTTGGCCTTATTAAAGTTTTGATTCTATGCCATTAAATTACAGTTTCTAGTATCATCTGAATAGTCCAAGTTACTTTTCTGTGTGTATAAGCCTGTGAGCCCAAACCAGAAAGACCCTCTTCCTTCAATTTATTAGATGTGATAGCTAAAGCAACACTCATGTTTTTGTCAGTGGGTGCTAAATCCACAAGGTGAATAATTAAAAACAAAAATATCCCCAATAGTACAAAAGATCACCAATATCAAGTTTTCCTCCAAAAGGGCAGGGCTCTGGACACTGTCTGCATTTTCTACTCCCAAAGTCAGCCGAGAGATGAGTGAGAACATGCCATTTCCCATTTCAACAGAGGTGGCCAGCACATATTTCTCCCTATATAAGCATTAGGCAGCCAAGTCCTACTTCCTCTTTCCCTGCACACAGATGCTAAGTCACCAGGGAAACCTTGCCTTGTTCTTCCTGCCTGAAAGGCATAATGGGGAGAAACGACAAACAATCTGTCTGCTACTCATGATAAGGTACAGAGTTCTGTACAGCATGTCAAATGGTGCCAACATTTTCTGGCAACCCTGCCATCACAAGTCAGGTGGCAGCTACAAATCC
>NW_016693147.1:0-1922 GCF_001604755.1 Lepidothrix coronata | reverse complement strand
CCAAAATTACCCCAAAATTACCCCAAATTACCCCAAAATAACCCCCTGGAGCTGGCTGAGCTCATGGAGGAGCAGGGGTGAGAGAACTGACCCAAAACTGGCTAAAATCACCCCAAAACAACCCCCTGGAGCTGGCTGAGCTCACGGAAGAGCAGGGGTGAGGGAACTGACCCAAAACGGCCCAAAATTACCCCAAAATATCCTCCTGAGCCCCCTGGGTGCCCGGAGCTGGGCTGGGGGGAGGGGCGGGGCTGAGAGCCCCAAACCAGCCCGAATTTCGCCCAAAATCCCCTCCCCCCCCAGGTACTCGGGCGAGGAGATCGAGGCCAAGGTGGCCACGTTCCGGACGATGCTGCTGGAGAAGGACGAGGGGCCCGGGGACCCCGAGCAGAAACCCACGTGAGCCCCCTAATTAACTCCTAATTAACCCCTAACGAACCTCCCAGCCTCCCTAATTAACCACCGAGCCCCCCCTAATTAGCCTGGAAGGGCGTGGCCTGGAGGGAAGGGGAGGGGTTTGAAGCTGAGGGGCGGAGCTTAGAGGGGAAAGAGGTGGAGTTTGGAGGGAAGGGGTGGAGTCTTAATTAATTACTTAACTAATTAACTCTTAATTACAGTGTAAGGAAAGGGTGTGGCCTGAAAGGAAAGGGAGGGGTTTGAAGCCGAGGGGCGGAGCTTAGAGGGAAAGGGGAGGGGCCTGGAGAGACAGGGTGGGGTCTTGATGAAGTAGGACCCGCCCCAATTAAGTAATTAACTCCTGATTAGCCCAGAGGGAAGGGGCGGGGCCTGGAGGGAAGGAGGTGGAGTCCGGAGGGAAGGAGTGGACTCTTAGTTCGTTAATTGACTAATTGACCCTTAATTAGCCTGAAAGGAAGGGGCGTGGCTTGAAAGGAAGGGGAGGGGTTTGAAACCAGGAGGTGGAGTCTGTTTAATTCAGTTAATTAACAACCCCTAATTATCCTGAAAGGAAGGGGCGGAGCCTGAAAGAAAAGGGAGGAGTTTGAAGCCAAGGGGCGGAGCCTGGAGAAAAGGGGAGGGGCCTGGAGGATTGGGGCGGGGTCTGAATGAGTGGGGGCCTTTTTCCTTAATAAGCTAATGACCTAACGAGCTAATTACCCCTAATTAGGGTGACAGAGACCCACCAGCTGGCTGAGGCATTTGGGGGCGGCCTAATTAATTAATTAATCTCTAATTAATCTCTAATTAATTAATTAATTAACTATTTAATCTCTAATTAGCCCAGAGGGGAGGGGTGGGGCCTGGAGGGAAGGAGTGGACTCTTTATTAGTTAATTAATTGACCCTTAATTAGCCTGAAAGAAAGGGGCGTGGCCTGAAATAAAGGGGAGGAGTTTGAAGCCAAGGGGCGGAGCCTGGAGAAAAGGGGCGGGGCCTGGCGAGATAGGGCGGGGTGTGGACAGGCAGGGGGCTCTTTTTCATTAATGAACTGATGAACTAACAAGCTAATTACCCCTAATTAGCGTGACGGAGACCCACCAGCTGGCCGAGGCCAACGAGCGCAAGAACGAGCGACTGCGGGCGGCCTAATTAACTAATTAACTTCTAATTAGCCCAGAGGAAAGGGGTGGGGCCTGGAGGGAAGGAGTGGACTCTTAATTAGTTAATTAATTGACCTTTAATTAGCCTGAATGGAAGGGGTGTGGCTTGAAAGGAAGAGTTACTTTTAAGGCAAGGGGCGGAGCCTGGAGAAAAGGGGCGGGGCCTGGCGAGATAGGGCGGGGTGTGGACAGGCAGGGGGCTCTTTTTCATTAATGAATTAATGAATTAATGAGCTAATTACCCTAATTAGGGTGACGGAGACCCACCAGCTGGCCGAGGCCAACGAGCGCAAGAACGAGCGGCTGCGGGCGGCCTTCGGGATCAGCGACTCCTACGTGGACGGGAGCTCCTTCGACCCCGCCC
>NW_016693146.1:0-1922 GCF_001604755.1 Lepidothrix coronata | reverse complement strand
CTGCTGCTGTGTAAAGAGAATGAGCAGCGAATGAGGAGAGGGACTCTAAGTGAGATTATCCCTTTATCACAAAAAATGTAAATCTTTTAAATCTAGCTGAAAATTCACCCTTAGCTGAGATCATTCATCATACATGACAGCAATGGAGGAAAAATGAATTCTTACTTGAATTTACTTACTTAATTCAAAGAAATCTAATGTAAAGATGTTGTCTGTCCCTCCACTACTATGCCAGCCGGACTGGGATCTTGCCGGAATTCAGAGTTTACATTTTTACTGTTAAATATAATCCTCAGGGTCCATTTTTTGGCCTGAAGGGCAATGACACAAACTGCCTTCATCCATTCTTCATAGCAATTGGCTCTGAGTGGAGACACATTTTGTCCCCGGAGGCATCACAGAATCGCAGAATCACAGAATATACTGAGTTGGAAGGGACCCACAAGG
The DNA here is from genome assembly GCF_001604755.1 of Lepidothrix coronata. Classification (NCBI taxonomy): domain Eukaryota; kingdom Metazoa; phylum Chordata; class Aves; order Passeriformes; family Pipridae; genus Lepidothrix; species Lepidothrix coronata. Next base: position 1,475 of record NW_016693146.1, on the reverse strand, counting down.
ATCATTGAGTCCAGCTCCTGGTCCTGCACAGAACCATCCCCAAGACTCACACCATGTGTCTGAGAGTATTGTCCAAACACTTCTTGAACTCTGTCAGGCTTAGTGCTCTGACCACTTCCCTGGGGAGCTTGTTCCAGTGTCCAATCATGCCCTGAGTGAAGAATCTCTTTCTAATATCCAATCTAAACCTCCCCTGACACAACTTCAGGCCATTTCCTTGGGTTCTGTCACTGGTTACCCCAAAGAAGAGATCAGTGTCTGTCCCTCTTTTTCACCTCACAAGGAAGTTGTAGGCTGCAATGAGGTCTCTCCTCAGTCTCCTCTTCTCCAGGCTGAACAGACCAAGTGTTTTGTCCAGAAGGATCCTGTGAGAGACAACATTGAAAGCTTTACTGAAATCCAGAAAGTTCACATCAACTGGCTTTCCTAGAAAATTAGGAGAGGGTTTCCTTGTCTTAAAAGGAAATCCGATTTGACAAGCAGGACTTTCCCCTTGTGAAGCCATGCTAGCTGTGACTACTGACTGCTGGAACAGTGTTGGAAGATTTTGTACAGAGATGGGAACGAAAAAGTTTTAGACTAAGTACAGGCGATAGTCCCTGGTATGCTCTGTCAGCTGAGCTGCATGCTCCCTCCATGGTTCTTGTGCTAGCCCTGGACCTATGTCTCTCTATCACTATGGAAAGTGCTAGTAGGCCAAACCCACCTCAAGGTACCATGAAGCCACTTACAGAGGGTGATTTCATGGCAATCTGATGACTATACATTTTGCCTAGCACTTTTAGCTGTGGGGATTTAGAATCTCAGTAGGAGGATGTCATGTCAGTGCTTTTACGCATACTGACTACAAAAAAATCTGAGGACTTCTACTCAACAGGATGGTCCGCCTCAAGGCTCACTGATAAGTGCAGTAGCTGGTTGTTTTGACAGGCAAGGAAGCGAGTGCTGTAGCTTGAAAAATTACTCTGCAGGAAGTGTGCCCTCTCTTGCCCAATCAAATTCCTTAATATCTTTTCAGTGTCAAATAGGGAGAGGGAAAGAAAGTTTGGATATGTTCAGGTTTTTGTCTTGGTTCAAACCTCCTGCTAAAGCTGTGGGAATGATGGTGTGGAGGGAAGCCTTGCAGGCTGGCCATGAGCCATGATGGGGAGGGTTCCCTTCCCACCTCTGGATGGATGTCTTTGTGCTGTGTTCTGTTTGGGTGCTGCAGGAATGTGCTACCATGAAGTCTGCAGAATAAGTATTATAAAATTTTTATAACTGGATAAAAGTTGTTGGCATTTTATGAAAAACTAAGAGTATTATAGTTAAACTGCTGCACTTGGGATCTAAATAAATAATTACATTTTTTATGTAGCACTAATTTTCATGTTCTTGCAAGCATCTTCAGGTTACCCTTCTGTTCCACACCAGAGAGAGTTGCCTATCAGAATAAGATGAAAAAAAATATGACATGAAGTTTATGATACTTCAGA
>NW_016693145.1:0-1925 GCF_001604755.1 Lepidothrix coronata | reverse complement strand
GGGGGAGAAGAAAATGCAAGGAAAAGAGAAGTGCTCTGGTAGTTTAAATCAGTCAGCCCTGAACAGTGATTTAAAACCAGTGGAGCACTTCAAGTTTTCATAAGCACTTAGCTTTGGAAGCAGTCCGAGCCGGGAACACGTGCGTTTGCGGAATCATTTACCATTATTAGCGAGTTTGAATGGTGCTTGAGCTCTCCCTCTGCCCCGATAAGCGCTCTGGCTGCCCGTGATTAGTAGGGTGGTTTCAAGCCTGTGCACAGTTGAGGGTGATTATTTTCCAGCGTGCCATCGCCTGTCCCTATCTCCAAAGATCTGAGATCTTCCAAATTCATTAATTCCTTCAGCTCATCTGAATGGAAATTAGTAACTAGACGTAGTTCCCTCAGTGCAATTTTACAGCATGTGTCACAGAGAATAATAAATGTTTGCAGCCAGGGCAGATGGAGCAATAACGTGCATGCCACAGAGCACTCCTCTGCTGGGTCAGACCTGTTATTAAGATATGTGATTGTGGAGCCTCTGTGCTCCAGCCACAGACTGGCAAATTCTGGTTTTAGATGCCCTGATGCTTCCCTGAGCTGGAAAGGGCAGAAGGACAGCACTTGATATTCCCATGTGTTTTATAACATTGTGCTGCATTGCATTGCTGGACAATACTTGGCTAACCCAAGTCCAGGGTCTTGCACCAGCACATAGGAAGTTGGGGAGGTTGCCAGACAAAGCTCTGCAAAGAGCTGATCTTTCAGGTTTACTGGCTGACCTGAGGAAGTTTAAAAAAAAGTAAAATTGTAAGAACTCAGGTTGACTAAAGATGGAAATGTTTTGCTTTTCTGAGCTGAGGAAAAATCAGAAAGAAACAACCCTGTTTCTTTGTTTTTCACTTGTAAGCTTTTCGGTTCTTAACCGCTCACAAATTTTGTAAGAAATTTCTGTTGCAATAAGAAAAAATGGGATTGCTTTGCCTTGAAATCATCTCAGCAATTTCCCCCAGGTCTTTTGGTGAGGTGGTAAAAACAACAAAAAATGCAACGCTAAATTCCTAGTTTTCCATGGAAATTTTTGACTAACGAAAAAACACACATGGTCCCGTGTAAAAAAGACATGAAATATCCAAATTTGTGCATGAAGCAAGCTGGGTCAGTGACGCTGTTGTGCAGCCCAGCTCCCTGAGAGACAGGGCTTTGCAGAAGCTCAGAGCTCTGCTGCTGCCTGCAGGGGAGACCTTGGGAGTTTGAACTTTCGAGAGGGTCCCTAGATTCCTCCATGTGGAAAATCAGAACAATCTGCTGGCAAAGAGGTCAAATCGGAGGCATAAGAAAGATAATCCCCACCCTTGCCTCCTCCCAGACGTGCAGCCAATGGTCTCCAGTGCCCTGGCCCACTCCAGAGCTCCCCCAGCCCATCTCAGGACACCAGGAGCTGGCTTGGCTCTAAAAAGAAAAAAGAGAGGGAGTTTTCCCTGGCAGACAAAGGATGAGAGTGCTGATGCTCTCCCTGTCTCTGGGATCACCAAGCCCCCCACTGTGCTGTCTAAGCAGGGCATCAAGGGCTATGAGGGTCCCACCACTGGGCTTGAGTCCCCCCAGCTCCTGGTCAGGTGTCATTTCACGATGGTTCCACCCTTTGCTGATTAGTTTGCAAAGGAAGGGCCAGGGGAGGACCAGATGCTTGGGTGTCCCTGCTCCACGGGAGGCTGCATTCCCAGCTGATTCCCCTTCTCCAAGGCTCAACCTTGTGCTTGCGTGCCCAGCCCATGGCTTTGTAGAGAAACAGGTGACTCCAGAGGATATTTCAGCTGACCTAGACCCCTGTTTTCAGTTGGTTGTTGTCTCTGTTGCCTGTAAAAATTCAGGGACCCAAATTTCAATCTTTCATTCCAAATACCTGACTGAAAAAACTTTTGTTGGATTTTTTTTTTTTTTTTT
>NW_016693144.1:0-1925 GCF_001604755.1 Lepidothrix coronata | reverse complement strand
TTGGGGGGGCTCCTTTTGGGACCCTTGTGGGGATGTGCTGCTCCGGGGGGGCCCGGGAGGGGGGTGGGAGCCCCCCCAAAACCCCCCCGGGGGGGTGTTAATGCCTCTGGGGGTGCTGTCAGTAATTAGGGGGGCCCTCATTAGCGTAATTAATCCCATTCAGCTCTCGGTGGTGGAGTACGACCCCGGCACCCACGACCTGAAGACCCTCTCCCTGCACTACTTCGAGGAGCCCGAGCTCAGGGTGGGTTTTGGGGGTCCCCCCCCATCCTGGGGAGGGGGTGTGGGGTGGATTTTGGGGTTCCCCCCACTCTGGGGGGTGTGTGAGTGGATTTTGGGGTCCCCCCCACTCTGGGGGGTGTGTGGGTGAATTTTGGGGTCCCCCAATGCTCTGTGTCCCCCCAGGATGGGTCTGGCCAGGATGTCTGAACCCCCTGGGTGTGGGGGGTTCCTGGGGGGGTGTGGGGGTGGATTTTGGGGTCCCCCCCCACTCTGGGGGATGTGGGGGTAAATTTTGGGGTCCCCTGACCCTCTGTGCCCCCCGTGTCCCCCCAGGATGGATCTGTCCAGGATGTCTGAACCCCCTGGGTGTGGGGGTGTCTTGGGGGGTGTGTGAGTGGATTTTAGGGTCCCCCCCATTCTGGGGAGGGGGTGTGGGGGTGGATTTTGGGGTCCCCTGACCCTCTGTACCCCCCATGTCCCCCGAGGATGGGTCTGGCCAGGTTGTTTGTACCCCCTGGGTGTGGGGGGGTCCTGGGGGGTGTGGGGGTGGATTTTGGGGTCCCCCCCACTCTGGGGAGGGGGTTTGGGGTGGGTTTTGGGGTCCCCCCTTCTCTGTGCCCCCCGTGTCCCCCCAGGATGGGTCTGGCCAGGATGTCTGTACCCCCTGGGTGTGGGTGGGTTTTGGGGTGTGTGGGTGGATTTTGGGGTCCCCCAACGCTCTGTGTCCCCCCAGGATGGTTTGTGCAGAACATGCACACCCCCCATGTGTGTGTGTGTGATTTTGGGGTCCCCCAATGACCTGTACCCCCCTGTGCCCCCCAGGATGGTTTGTGCAGAACCTGCACACCCCCCTGGTTGCAGGTGGGGGATTTTGGGGGTGTGTGGGTGGATTTTGGGGGTCCCCCAGTGATCTGTGTCCCCCCAGGATGGGTCTGTCCAGAATGTCCACACCCCCTGGGTGCAGGTGGGGGATTTTGGGGGTCCCCTGACCCTCTGTGCCCCCCATGTCCCCCCAGGATGGTTTGTGCAGAACGTGCACACCCCCTGGTTGCTGGTGGGGGATTTTGGGGGGTGTGGGTGGATTTTGGGGTCCCCCAATGCTCTGTGTCCCCCCAGGATGGGTCTGTCCAGAATGTCCACACCCTCTGGGTGCAGGTGTGGGATTTTGGGGGTCCCCTGACCCTCTGTACCCCCTGTGTCCCCCCAGGATGGGTCTGGTCAAAATGTCTGTACCCCCTGAGTGTGGGGGGTCCTGGGGGTGTGTGGGTGGATTTTGGGGTCCCCCAACGCTCTGTGTCCCCCCGGGATGGGTCTGGCCAGGATGTCTGTACCCCCTGGGTGTGGGTGGGTTTTGGGGGGTGTGGGGGTGAATTTTGGGGTCCCCCAATGCTCTGTGTCCCCCCAGGATGGTTTGTGCAGAACATGCACACCCCCCATGTGTGTGTGTGGGATTTTGGGGTCCCCCAATGACCTGTACCCCCCGTTTCCCCCCAGGACGGCTTCGTGCAGAACCTGCACACCCCCCAGTTGCGAGTGGGGGATTTTAGGGGTGTGTGGGTGGATTTTGGGGTCCCCCCAACGCTCTGTGTCCCCCCAGGATGGTTTGTGCAGAATGTGCACACCCCCCATGTGTGTGGGGTGGATTTTGGGGTCCCCCAATGACCTGTACCCCCCATTTCCCCCCAGGATGGTTTGTGCAGAAC
>NW_016693143.1:0-1926 GCF_001604755.1 Lepidothrix coronata | reverse complement strand
TTTTTTCTTTCTTTTTTTTTTTTTTTTGAGAGGAATGCCATAGGAAAAAATTCCATGCAGCTCTGGAGAAATGTAGTAGTCTGATGACTTTTTAGAGGTGATTTATGTTTTGTAGGGGTAGGCAGTGCAATTGAGGAATATATCTACTGGGAGAAACATGGGGGTTTGATCAGAGAGCCTGAAAACTGTGCAAACCCTAAAACATTAGTGCAATTTCTTCGTAAGACACAAGAAAATAAACATAATATTTGCGGCACGTTACAGGAAGAATTAATAACACAAAAGTGCCAAAGGTCTGGTCAGTCACAACTGTTTGCTGTAATAGGTCTGACCCTCCTCATGTGGGGGGAAAAGGCTTCCTGTAAACATTCCAGCAACTCCAAATGATGATGCTTTAAGAACAAATCTATTTACTTCATTTGGCCCTTTTTTCTGCTGCCTCCTGTAAACAACGTGACGTCTGAAGTGATTGGACAATGGTTAAACATTAAAAATATGATTTCAGAAGCAATTTTAAAAATGTGTTTATAATTAGGAAAAGTGAAAGAGTGACATAGATACATGAAGGACTTTGTTTCTTAGCAACACATTCATGGAGTCTTTAGAAAAAAGTCCTGTGGTTGCAGGAATATAAACATGTATCTATCTAGCTGTTTAATTTCAGCACCATGGTTGCAAAATAAATACTCGCTGCAGAAGTTTACAAAGATAAATCCATTTCTTATTTTTTTTAAAAAAAATCTACTTCCAGTAGGAGGTTGAATTCTTGAGGCAAAAAATTGTTATCAGTAAAACAGCTCTACCAAGCAGCTACCATTCCCAGCGAAAGTCTGTGTGTGTATTTACTTTCTTCTGAAGGCAGCAGCAGAAAAATCCTTTAAATTCTGCTGTAAATTATAAATAAGCTATTTGTAATTTGTAATCTGAAACAATTTCTTCATTGGATTGCATGTTTCTGTCCTATTCCTGCTTGACACGCTGAAGGCAGAGCTGTGTGGAAGAGAGGGCTCCAGCGGGAGAATTTAGAACAGTCCACTCCAGTAGCCTGGAGTGAAACTTTTGCAAGGACACCTGGACGAGTGAGAAAGTCTAAATTTAATTTCAGGACTCAAACTTTTTGTTTTTACAAGCAGAGATTTTCAGTAGTTTCTGGGGTGCCTTAATTTTCACCCATGAAGTTGCCCCAGATGCCTGAAAAACCACGTGCTGTCTGCTGCTCCTGCTGCTCTGTGTTACCCAGGCACAGGAGGGAGATGAAGAAAGGAGAACTTTAATCCATGATTGCCTGAAGCAATTCAACCACAGCTTCCTAAAACAGTAATTTGAAATTTGTCACCTCCGTTGAAGAGAATCTCTTTTGTCTTTAAACTGAAAGAGGGTGGATTTTGATTAGATAGTGGGAAGAAATTCTTTGCAGTGAAGGTGCTGAGGCACTGGCACAGGTTGCCCAGAGGAGTTATGGATTGTGCCATAACCACAGCTCCTTGGCACCTCCTCTCTGGATAACCCACCTAGGGTGAGTAGGAGCTGACGGCCAGAAGGAAAGGCAGTGGTTTGGATGATTTCACCTGCAAAGCTGGATAAAATATTCCATGTGTGTTAGAATTGTTTATATTTTTATACAGACGTCAGTCTTTGTCTGTATAAAACTGATCTTCTCTTCCAAGGAAACATTAATCCACTTTAGTGAGAGGCTGGAGTGTTCGCTGTGGTGTTTAATTGGGTCAGTACCACGGAACCCTTAAAATGATTTTAAAAGTGTTTGCAATGTTTAGGATTACATTTTATTTGGTATGCTTACTGCAAACCTGTTCCTCTTATATTCACTGTCACTTTGATGGAACAGTTTTCAGTTCCAGACTTGACAGAGCTGGAGCAAAACATTCACTGCTTGAAGAAATACTGATATATTTTGAAATTGCTTCC
>NW_016693142.1:0-1926 GCF_001604755.1 Lepidothrix coronata | reverse complement strand
CATCTCAGTGCATCAGTTGGGAATGGGAGGGGTAACTTGTGTGTTATACCTAAAGAATAGCTAGTTTAATCACATCTATACCACTCTCCTTTTTACTGTTTTTGTGGGTGTTACTTTTCCCCCAAAAGATCTGCTTTCACTGTTCAGTACTCAAATTTGATAATTAATAATTATTTATCTAACAATGACAATTGAAGGAAAAAAAAACAACCACCAAAAATCATATTAAAAGCATTCAATTCAATAAATATTTCTAGAAATAAGGAAACTGTTCCTCCCCTGAATTTTCTGTACCTTTTGTACCCTATGGTTCTTTCAAGCCACAACTCAATGCACTATTTTGTTTCTTGATAATACACAGAATACTGAAGTGAGCTTGATGTTACATTAGATGATTTGGAGTTTATCTCTGGAAATGCACTGCCAGACCACCTGGAGGAATCATCCAAGTGGCATTACCAAGAATTCAGGCAGAATCATACAGCAAATCATACCAAAAAGTTCACATATTCTTTAAAATCAAAGTCCCAGTAATCTATCATGCTTGGAAAGCATGTTTCAAACTCTTTAGCCTGTTATAAATTTTCAATGGTAAAAAAAGTTAGCTTGCTTGCTCAGAGTACTAGATACTTCCATGAGAAAATAGAACTGATCAGATGAACTGGCATGTCCAAGAACACATGCTCTTTGGGGGATTCCTCACAGGAGGTGTAAAACAGCCTTAAAAAAACCAGCAGAAAGCTATTCATGCAGAGGCCTAGAGACAGACTTCAAATATTTTGAAGTGGCATACATGTCTACATTTCAGCCTCACTCCCTAGTAAAATACTGTTTCTCCGTTCCTATTGTCTCCTGATCAAAGGAAATAAGTAATTGATTTTGCTCCAAAGCCATAAAGATGCTAAATTACTTGATGTTTCATCAAACTTACCAGGATCCTGAGATTCCCAATGAACAGTAAAACCTCCAGCCATAATGGTGTGGTTTGAGTAGAACCAAAAATACAGAGAGTTGTGGGAACTGAAAAGCTCTTCAGGAGCTGAGGAGCCACAGTATTTTCCCAGCATGTGCACTGACGCTGAAGGCCCATCATGGATTTGAAGGAAGTCAGAGCTACACTCATGACTTGCCTCCAGTTGGAAGAATGGGAAAGTAATACGCAGAATCTAATAGAAGTAAGAAAACAATAAACGTCTTTTTTTTCCATCTGCTAAGACACCGTTTATGCAGAAACTGTATAGAGCAGACATATGTGTTCATGCAACTGTGAGAATCTATGAGCTTTAGAGCCATTATGCCATTTACTGAAATGTTCCAGAACAGAAGAAGATATTAAAGAATCTTATGGGTCAAAAGGAAAGAGAAAAGACATAGATAGATAGATAGATAGATAGATAGATAGACAGATAGACAAATAAGAATTTAGACAGTGAAGTTTTCTGGAAAGAACATTATTTCTATAAACTAATAATTGAGACCATTTGTCTGTGTGTGTTATATGTGTGAAATATACATATGAGTATATTTCAAGCCATGTGAAAGGCTTGAAATACAGCATAAAATATTTTACTCCAGGTTTCCGTGGCAGTTTTTCATCAGATAATTAGCATTTCTTGTCCTTGCTATGGTTGAAACTATTGTAATGGGAGTTAAAAGATTAAATGATCTTGTTTTGCACATATAAAATCAGTGTCTCATAAGCCTACTCTGGATACTTAGTGACATAGACAGCTTAAAGTTTGTTCAGATTCTTCACTGCTTCACTGCTTTAATATGCTCTGCTGAAGACAGTAGTGGCTCCCAGGCTTAAAGATGAGAATATGTCACACATATATATATATATATAATACTGTATAAACCACTAGCAAGCACTGGTTTATAAAACTACTTAATTCATTCCACAAAATGTCAAAAATAGATCAAATA
>NW_016693141.1:0-1927 GCF_001604755.1 Lepidothrix coronata | reverse complement strand
AGGGAGGAGGGTGATGATTTGGAAAGCCTTGGTTGGTTGGTTGGGGCTGGGGGGTTTCCAGCCCATATTTTGGGGGGGTTTGAAGCCCTCTGGATGCTCATTCCTTCTGTGGCTTTGGCTCAACTCGGGTCATGGAATCACAGAACCCTTCAGGTTGGAAGAGACCTTTAAGACCATCAAGTCCAACTGTCCACCCAGCCCCACCACTAATCATGTCCTCCAGTGCCACAGCCACACGTTTTTTGGACACTTCCAGGGATGGGAACTCCACCCCCCCTGCCCAGCCTGATCCAGTGCTTTACAACCCTTTCCATGGGGAAATTCCTCCCAGAGGAGGCACCAAGAGATCCAGGGGCTGTTTTGCCTCTGTCATTACCCTGCAAAGGGATCTTCTGTCCCCTCCCTTGCCTCAGTTTCCCCATTTTCCATGGAAGGAGAGACTCTTCCCTCCCTGTGTGGGAATGTCCTGCTCTGCTGGTGCACGACACAGGATCACAGAGTCAACCAGGTTGGAAAAGACCTCTGGGATGATCAGCCTGATCCAGTGCTTTACAACCCTTTCCATGGAGAAATTCCTCCTGATGTCCAACCTGACCCTCTCCTGGCACAGCTGGAGGCTGTTTCCTCTCGTCCTGTCCCTTGTTCCCTGGGAGCAGAGCCTGAGATCCCCCCCGGCTCCACTCTCGTGTCAGGGAGTTGCAGAAAGCCAGAAGGTCTCAAACAACAATGGAAAGCAGCTGCAGAAGGGCAGGGATTGCTCTGCAAGAACCCCCTGAGTTAAAATCACCTCCATCCCGACACCTCAAGCCTTGAGAAGCTCCCGCTGGCATCCAGATGTGCTCATTTCAGGAAGCAGCAGAGGCAGCTGCAAACACCCCCGTGACTGGAATTAGGAGGAGATAAAGAGGAGAGAAGCTTCCAAACAGCCTCTTCAACGTTTGATCTGTTACATCACTCCTGAAAAGGTGCCTCTGCCTCGTGCCTGGCTCAAACCTGACACGTCGAGCTACAAGACACAGCTGAGCAGAACAACAGCCGAGCTCGTGTTCAATCCAGTTCCATTTGCCACGGCTGCTGATTATCTGGGAGATTCATGAAAACAACTGTGATAAATTACTTGACAAACAAGATTAAAGTCCCTGAAGTTCTTTATTGTTTCCCCTCGCTCCCAGGCATGGAAAGTGCTCTGTCACATTAACCAAAACTCCTTGTTATTCTCCCCGACTCCCAATGTCAAGTGTGTCTTGTTCCAATTATTTCCAAATTAGAATATTATTCTATATATGCACGCTGCACAATCCCCTGAACCATTCCCGAGGGGGAGATGTTCCTTTCCGAGCTGACAAACCATCCTGAGCCCCGGGAGCTGCTCTGTGTGTCTCCAGCATTAAAGAGGAGCAGCGGGGCCGCCCCGGGAACAAAGGGAAGCTGAAAATCCCCCCCCCCCGGCAGCTTCTCCCCACTGCCAGAGGGGCCGGGAATAATCAAGGATGTTCCTGGTCTCTGATTGTTTTCAGCCGAGCTGTCGGGGCAGTGTTTTACCAGTTGTCTGCTGGCTGAAGGAGTGGCCCAACACACAGCCCTGTTCCGATCCTCACCCCGCGCTGGGGTGTTAAACCAGGGGCTTGAATCAAGCCTCAAAATCAACCCCCAAAATCAACCCCCAAAATCAACCCCCAAATTCAAACCCCAAAAACCAAAGCCCAAAATCAAAGCCCAAATCGAGCAGTGTCAGGTTTTTGGATAAAGAGAAATACAAAGCATTCATTAGTCTATCAGAGAAATATAAATAAACAACGAAATTAAATAAATATTCAATTGTTTATTCTATTATTTGTTCTGTTAAATAAATTTAAATAATTGTAATTATATATACAACTGCATATGTGTATATATATGTACATATTTCATATGTGTGTATATATAT
>NW_016693140.1:0-1928 GCF_001604755.1 Lepidothrix coronata | reverse complement strand
GGGGAAAAAATGCAAGGCTAGTAGCATCTGGAATTCAATATTTTTATCATGGTAAATTCCATTTAACCTCACAGAACAGTCTGCATGTACTTAAATCAATCCACCATTTTTCTGTCAATACTATTCTAAAAGTAGCTATCTGTAATCAAACCGCCCTCCCATCCTTGAAGGAGCTATTCACATGTTTTTCCAAGAATGGGAGCTATATTAGGGCTCTGATGCTTCTCCGTTCTTTTCCCCTTATATATCACTCTGTGTGGAAGCCACATTCATGCCACATGGTTCAAGTAAAACAGCATCCAGTAGCTACTTAGTGAATAATGCTCTTTTTCAGCTACTGAGATACAAAACCAGACATGTAACATGGAACTCTCTTCCAATTCCATGCTCCTTGTAGCATGAATGGTCAGAAAAAGAAGCATTCACAAGTCACTTGAAGTGTGACAGCACCATGAGATGGCATCATAGTGTGGAGAAACAAGGCTGTTAAGGTGTCTCATCCAGAGAGCAATTTAGGATTAGGAAGATAAAAAGGTGGTTTAAACCACAATAGCTCCACCCCCTGCAATTTGATAAAATCTGGGATACAGTTCTTAGAAGGATGACTCAAAGTGTCTCACTCTTGAGTTGTCTCATACTGCGTCCTGAATTTTTATTTTCCTGAAAGATGACAGCATGTGAACAACTAATGAGTAGGATCCCTTTGTATTGCAGAGGCCTAGTTCAACAGCTAATACTCAAATACAAGGTTAATGAACAACTAATTATTAGTCCAGTTTGGCCAGCGGTCCCACTTAATTTTAATTTTGTTACAAAAATTACAGTATACAGTTAAGATATATTTATTAGATGGAAAAAGGAAAAAAGAAAAAAGAAAGAATACATTTTGAGTTATACATACATATATAAAAATCTAAAAAATAATAATGTATCAGCTATAGATGAACAAGATTGAAATAAAAAAGTAAATTATCTAGACTGAGAAGGAAATGGGGGAACTTTTATGAAGACTGGTATTTCTGGAAGACACGAAGATGTTATTATGTTGTTGAGGTTATTTACCTTGGATTTCATTTCCTGGCTCAAAGTTATCAAAAGATACAGCAATAATATATGGTGGTGCAGATGTCTGTGGTTCAGTTTCATAGTTTGGTAACAGAGAATCACAATCGATTGAGGTATTTGTCTGTGGAAAACTGAGGATTCCAGGCAAAAATACCCCACAGAACAAAAAAACAAAGCAGGAGGGTCTCCTCATCTGTGGAACAAAAAGACAATATAGTTCATAGTAACTTCTTTTTAGTAGTTGCCATGTTTGAGAAATATTGGCTTTTCTCCAGGACAGGAAACAGAACAAGCCTAGAGAGCTGCACTTGCTTTGAATTCACATATTTTGAAGAGAATACATTAAAGTAAAATACTTCTATACACTGGCAGAACAATGCAATAAGAGGCATAAATGATTTCATTTTAAAGTACTGAATTATTAATGGAACTTTAAATTCTATGGTTACATGACAGCAATCCATTAACAGCCACGTCTGCTGCATTACACCTTTGAACTGGAGAAGTCTTTAAACAAAGTTCCTCATTGTTGCATTGGCAGTTTTAGCTCAGCTCATTGATTATTCAAGAACTGAGATGCAATCCTTGCTCTCTCAAACTATAGATATAACCATGACTAGCATGCTCTCTTTTGACTGCTTTCCCTACTCCCAATTCCAAAATACAGTCAAGAAATATATTCAAATGCCCCAGAGAACTCTTGAAGTTTTTAAAAATATTTGATTCTTGAAGGACTTAACAATAGACTTCTGCAAAGTCCTCTGGAACTTCTAAACTATTTAAAAATACTAAATTGCTAGTGCATGTTTCCTATGGGCAAAGAATAAACTATACCCAGTACAGAAATTCACAAAATGTAACTA
>NW_016693139.1:0-1928 GCF_001604755.1 Lepidothrix coronata | reverse complement strand
ATTGAGTGCAGGGAAAGCAGCAACAATAAAATCACACAAAATTTTATAGGGACTGACAAACCATACGAAAAAGGTAGGCAGGGGAAGAAAAATACTCTGCTCAAGTCATAGTCAGTACTTGCAGAAATGTAGGGTTTAGTCTGCACAGACCATCAGCCACTATCTGAACCACCTAGGATGCCTGGCAGGATACCCTGGGGAACTGCAGTACGGTGTGCATCAGAAGCCAGCTGCTAGGCTTTCTTCATAGCTGTGTATTTTTTATTAACTAATTGTAAAACCAGAGAGCCAAATTCTTGCTTCACTTGTGCAAAGGGAGGCTGAAGAGTTTGATGTATGCATAAAATACAGATCTTCCTCAGACTGAGCTTACAGAGGTGGCATTTTTTACTTACATTCCTTTTGCTGGGGAGATTTTTCTCTTTTTCTGTTTTCTTAATATTTTCAGGAGATTGAAGGCCACTGACTCATGTTCATAACTAAGAAATACCAAAGGTTTTTCAAGATCAAAACAGAAATTGTTTGAGATTGTTAATGGTGAGCCGAGGGCAACTGTTAAATTATATTTCCCAAAGGAATACTGGCCATAAAGGATTGGCCATTCCATTTGGTCTATGTATCAAAATGCCCCATTTGCAGATATAACTGTAATAAAAAGTCCATTTCCACATGTGTGAGACAGAGGATATTATGGTAAATAAATGGGAGAAAAAAAAAAAGCAAGAATACTATCCACCAAACCCAAACAGAAATGGTATTTAACCATCTGAGTAGATATCTACACCTAGCTTAACAGGTGTCAACAGGCTTAACAGGATATCTACACCTATGCTTCGTTCTCAGTTAGTAAAGAGAAACAAGCATTCTTAGAACAAAATTTTTATTTTAATTTAAATGTATAAAATAAGACAAGTAAAGCTAAAAAGTTCAAGTCCAAGACAAAAGCGGTATGCATTTATAAAACCTATTCTTCAGGATGCAGAAGGAAATCATCATTTCTGTTTCACTCATAAGTGAATATAACACTACAGATATTCTATAATTTTCTGGTTTGGCCTTTAAGTGAGAATATTTCTCTTACACACTCTTAGCGGCGTATAACAAAAATCATTCCATAAAGGTTTTTCAAGGCGCACTTAATTTTATCCAGGCAAATGGGAGCAAGTGTTTGATTGAACATGCTGATTCAGAAGCATTCATTACCTGTGTTCACTGGACTGACTTCATCCAAGGTGACCTTTGCTTTATTCACATCGCTGCACTGGCGCATTTAAATAGAATTACTCAATAATGACCTATTTCTGAGCTTAAGCAGAAAGACTCTGACCAGACAGAAGGACCCAAATGACTGTGATTTTGGATCATAGCAGCTGCATTCACTTGAGATTGCTACTTTTAGAGATGTTAACAATATTGGAATAGATACAAGTCCTCTCCTAAACATTAAGTAATGGTGCTGTGATATATAGGTCATTGCTTGGATATGAGAAACCTCATCACTAAATCAAAAATCAGTTTTGAGCAACTGTTCCAGCTGGCTCTGCTTGGAGAAGGGGGTTTGGGCTAGATGTTTTCCAGCAGTCCATTCCCACCTCAGCCACTACATGATTTTATAGCAAATGATGGAAAAATAAATGAACTCTTATATAGACTGCTAGAAGCACAGGATTCAGGTGCTTCCTTGTTAGTGGCAAAGCTTCAACAGCAAATTAGACTGAATAAGAATATCTGTAAGTAGGTTGGGATTTCAGTTTTGGACTTAGATCTGACTTTGAAACAGGGATATGTGTGAGGCTGTACAGTTATCTTATATTTAACCCATATTTAGTATCAGGGGGCCTCTGGTGGTCTAGTGGTTAGGGTGCAGGACTCTCACCGCTGCGACCCGGGTTCGATTCCCAGCCCCCCGGGCAGATGGAGCTCGTCAG
>NW_016693138.1:0-1928 GCF_001604755.1 Lepidothrix coronata | reverse complement strand
CGCCGGCCCCGGGGGAGCCGATGGGCTTGGTCCCCTCGGCTGCACTTTTAAACTACGTGACGGCGGGAGGAGCCGAGGGTGTGTGTCTGTATCTGCATACATCAGTATAGACCTGCATGCCAACATATGTGTTAGAAAATGCAAGACCCCCTCTTTTCTTAATGTGAAAATAAACTTACTTTTTCAAACCAGTTTATTGGAACAAATATGTTCCCAGCTCTGTTTAGCTGAATTTGTACGTGCACCATATGTAAATAATTTTATGTTCCAGTGCTACCTGAACTGAATTCAGGGGTATTGGGGGTTCTGAGTTTGTTTACAGGACAAAGCATCTGCAGCGTCTGGAAGCGGCCGTGAGGAGCTGACCTGGCTGCGCTGTGCACTTTGGCACTACAGTCCCAAGAGCAGGCGGGGACAAATGATAAGTCAAAACTTTGCTGACTAACTGCTTCATACAAAATGGGTGGGAGTGTCGGTCTGCTGGAGGGCACTAAGGCTCTGCAGAGGGATCTGGACAGGCTGGATCAATAGGCCGAGGCCAGATGTATGAGGTTCAATAAGGTGAAGTGCTGAGTCCTGCCCTTGAGTCATAATAATTCCATGCAGCGCTACAGATTGAGGGAAGAGGGGCTGGAAGGCTGCCCGGTGGAAAAGGATCTGGGGGTGCTGGTTGACAGCCGCTAAACATGAGCCAGCAGTGTGCCCAGGTGGCCAAGAAGGCCAATGGCATCCTGGCCTGTATCAGAGATAGTGCAGCCATCAGGACCAGGGCAGTGATCATCCCTCTATACTTGCACTGGTGTGGCTCCACTTCAAGTACAGTGTCCATTTCTGGGCCCCTCAACTCAGAAAGGACATTGGGGGGCTGGAGTGTGTCCAGAGAAGGGCAATGGAGATAGTGAAGGGTCTGGAGCACAAGTCCTGTGAGGGAGGTGGGATTATTTAGCCTGGAGAAAAGGAGGATGAGGAGAGACCTTATCACTCTCTACAGCTACCTGAGAGGAGGTTGTAGTCAGGTGGGGGTTGGCTTGTCTCCCAGGCAAGTAACAACAGCAGGGAAGGATATAGCTTCAAGCTGTGCCAGGGGAGGTTTAGGTTGGACATTAGGAAAAGTTTCTTCACAGAAGGGGTTGTTGAACATTGTAATGAGCTATCCAGGGAGGTGATGGAGTCACTATCCCTGGAGGTATTTAAGGAAAGACTGGATGTGGCACTTAGTGCCATGGTCTAGTTGATATCATAGAATCATAGAATCAGCTGGGTTGGAAAGGACCTCTGAGATCATCAACTCCAACCCTTGATGCAACACCACCATGGTTACTAGACCATGGCACTAAGGGCCACATCCAGTTTCATCTTAAATAGCTCCAGGGACGGAGAATCCACCACTTCCCTGGGCGGCCCATTCCAGTGCCTGATTACCCTATCTGTAAAGAATTTCTTCCTAATATCCAACTTAACCTCCTCTGGCAGAGCTTAAGACCATGCCCTATTGTCTTACTGATACTTGCCTGAGAGAAGAGACCAACCCCCACCTGGTTACAACCTCCTTTCAAGTAGTTGTAGAGAGTGATGAGGTCTCCCCTGAGCCTCTTCTTCTCCAGGCTGAACAGCCCCAACTCCCTCAGCCTCTCCTCATAGGAATTGTGCTCGAGTTCCTTCACCAGCCTCGTTGCTTTTCTGTGGACCTGCTCCAACACCTCAATATCCTTCCTGAACTGAGGGGCCCAGAACTGGACACGGTACTCCAGGTGTGGCCTCACCAGCACTGAGTACAGGGGAAGAATCACTTCCCTGGACCTCTTGGCCACACTGTTCCTGATACAGACCATGATGCCATTGGCCTTCTTGGCCACCTGGGCACACTGCTGGCTCATGTTCAGCTTCTTGTCAATCCAACTCCCAGGTCCCTTTCTGCCTGGCTGCTC
>NW_016693137.1:0-1929 GCF_001604755.1 Lepidothrix coronata | reverse complement strand
CATTGGGGACATTGGGGGGACATTGGGGGACATTGGGGGGTGGGAGGTGACCCCGGGGGTGGGAGGTGACCCCGGGGGGTGACCGTGACGTCACCTTGGCGGCGCAGACGATGTTGATGCTCTTGTTCTTCCCCGGGAAGAAGTTGATGACCTGCAGGGGGGGAGGGGACCAGTATGGACCAGTACAGACCAGTATGAACCAGTACGGACCGGTATAAACCAGTATGGACTGGTATGAACCAGTATGGACCGGTATGAACCAGTATGGACTGGTATGAACCAGTATGGACCAGTACCAACCAGTACGGACCGGTATAAACCAGTATGAACCGGTATGAACTAGTATGGACTTGTATGGACCAGTACAGAGCACGGTGCTGCAGTGAGCAACACCCCAGGGCCTCCCAGTGCCTCCCAGTACAGCCCAGTGTCTCCCAGTGCCTCCCAGTGCCTCCCAGTACAGTCCAGTGTCTCCCAGTACACCCCAGGGCCTCCCAGTGCCTCCCAGTCCCTCCCAGTACGGCCCAGTGTCTCCCAGTGCACGGCAGTCCATTGCAGCAGGCACCGTCCCAGTGCTCCCAGTGCCTCCCAGTTCATCCCAGTGCCTCCCAGTTCAATGTGACTCATGGCCAAGCACCACCAGGCTCTGTCCCAGTGCTCCATCCATCCCAGTGCCTCCCAGTGCATCCCAGTCCGTCCCAGTGCCTCCCAGTCCAACACAATCCATGGCCAAGCACCACCAGGCACCGCCCCAGTGCCTCCCAGTCCATCCCAGTCATCCCCAGTCTCTCCCAGTCCAACCCAACTCAACATTACCAGATAATACCTGGCCGTAACCCCTCTCCCAGTGCTCCCAGTGCCTCCCAGTCCAACACAACTCAACATCACAATCTAATACCTGCTCCCAGTGCCTCCCAGTCTCTCCCAGTCCAACGCAACTCAACATTACCATATAACACCAGTCCATAACCCCTCTCCCAGTGCCTCCCAGCACTCCCAGTGCGTCCCAGTCCAACACAACTCAACACTACAATATAATACCTGGCCATAACTCCTCTCCCAGTGCTCCCAGTGCCTCCCAGTCTCTCCCCATCCAACACAACTCAACATTACCATATAATACCTGGCCATAACCCCTCTCCCAGTGCCTCCCAGTGCTCCCAGTTGGTGTCTCACCCTGTTGACCTTGCCGAGCACGCAGGGCTGGCCGCTGCCGTAGCCGTAGTCGCCGTGGGGGCTGAGGCCGGCGCAGGGCCCCAGTGCTCCCAGTCCATCCCAGTCCATCCCAGTCCATCCCAGTGCTCCATAACCCCTCTCCCAGTCCATCCCAGTGCTCCCAGTTGGTGTCTCACCCTGTTGACCTTGCCGAGCACGCAGGCCTGGCCGCTGCCGTAGCCGTAGTCGCCGTGGGGGCCGAGGCCGGCGCAGGGCCCCAGTGCTCCCAGTCCACCCCAGTCCATCCCAGTCCATCCCAGTGCTCCATAACCCCTCTCCCAGTCCATCCCAGTGCTCCCAGCCCCTCTCCCAGTCCATCCCAGTGCTCCCAGTTGGTGTCTCACCCTGTTGACCTTGCCGAGCACGCAGGGCTGGCCGCTGCCGTAGCCGTGGTCGCCGTGGGGGCCGAGGCCGGCGCAGGGCCCCAGTGCTCCCAGTCCACCCCAGTCCACCCCAGTCCATCCCAGTCCATCCCAGTGCTCCATAACCCCTCTCCCAGTCCATCCCAGTCCATCCCAGTTGGTGGCTCACCCTGTTGACCTTGACGAGCACGCAGGGCTGGCCGCTGGCGTAGCCGTAGTCGCCGTGGGGGCCGAGGCCGGCGCAGGGCCCGAGCAGGGAGCGGTTGAAGCGACAGGCGCGTTTGGGGTAGTTGGGCACCGAGTCGTCGGGCTGCTCGTTGTACCGGCCCGGGGCGCAGGCGGCGTTGCGGGC
>NW_016693136.1:0-1929 GCF_001604755.1 Lepidothrix coronata | reverse complement strand
ATAAGCTGCTAAAATATATAGAAGGAAGAAAAAAAGCCTTTTCTGTGCTCTGGTTAAAAGATTGTCCAAATAGACACTTCTAAAATGGCTTTGTGCACTCTGATCCAGACTGTTGATATGCTGAATTGGAAGATTCTGCTCAAGTCTTACTGAACTACTGTAAGGCTGTGTGGAAATGTGTTCCCCTCTGGATTCCACTTTTTATATGGAGTATGTTCTATATTGCTTCAGCATCAGTTGATGGAGGCTGCCCTGTTTTCTTGGTATCTTTTGAGGAGAAACTGACTGAGTCCAACAAAATTACTGCATGCTTGTTCTTTCATTGCCTTCTCCATTTCATGAGGAACCGCTCAGTGGAGAAACTATTATGGGTGAATGCTGTAAAGTTGCTGTAGTGTTAACTTTACTTTGATTTTTCTTTAAATGAAGTATTTCAAAGGTCTGCACATGGCTGGGCCAGTTTTCACTCATACAAGCCAGCCAGGTAGGTCAGCTGAATCCCTGGTTTCCCTTGAAGTGTTTGTTTTAATTAACTCAGTGTCTGGCCTCTGATCCCTCTACACAGTACAAACTTATAACTGAGGGGACTTTAAGTGTAGGAAGGAAGCTGGGAAATCCCTTCCTCCTCCTCTTTCTCAGACCTGCGGAAAAAGCCCTAACTGTTCTTTGATTAGTTCTGCAGTACAGAAAGTATTTCTCACCTTCTCTGTATGTTTTCCCATGGGACTTAAAATATGTTAGTCTGGGTCTCTCAGAGGTGGTTAATGAGGTAATTAAGGCTCTGTATCTTGCTTAAAATATTAGTTAAACCACAACAAATTTTGAAGCTTAAGTTTATATACAAGAGACTTAACAGTAAAATGCAGTGCAAGAACCTAGTTCAAGATGCTTAACTGTGAGGCATCACATTTTGGCAAAGAGAATGATCTATGATTTGCCCAGGTACAGTTCAGTGACAAGAGATCTGAAATTTCCTTTGTCTTTGCTGTTTTGTACACTTATGAGGCTTGCTGATCATAGCAAAGATCCTTCTTTTTGCTTTTGTTCAGATTGGATTTTTTTAACTACCAGAAAGATAAGTTACAAAGGTCATCTTTTTCAGTTGTTCTTGTCAGAACTGTGTAAATTACGTATTAGTTGCATCTTCTAAATCGTACACTGCTCACGCAGCCTGAAAGGATCTGAAAGCACTCCTGCTGTGAGCACACAGTAGTGCTGGAATTCATCCAAAGCAATGCCCCATTAAAGAATGGTAAATACGTCTGTGTGAGAACAGCCTACTTGGCAGTGTTCAAAATGCCACTGGGTTAAAACAGAGTAGCTGCAGCTTTTCAATAAAGGGAATCTGACAACTCTGCAGATAGCTGATACGGACCTGTAACCTTTCCCTTTTAGCATAGCAAGCGACCGTGGCAAGCATTTGGTGGAATTCTTCAGTGTTACTGCATGAAAAGGAATTTAAAGTAAAAGTCATCTTTATTCAGCTTGCTCTAGTATTTTCTTGGTATTTGATAACTAAAATTACAAAAATTACAGTGGCAGTAGGAGGAGCAAGAGAGTGGAGGCTCAGCTGCGTACTGTGTTCTGTGTAGCTGCTCATCCTTTATATGCCTTTTCTGTACACACAGGTATTTCTGAGTGCTATGCTAATTGGAATCATTATTCCTTTTTATTCAGACTCTCGCTGATGTTGGAGTAATTCCTGGAGGTGATATGACACCAGAGGCAGCCCTAACTAAACTGTCATACACGCTCAGCAAGAGAAACCTTAGCTGGGAGGAGAAGAGGCAGGTAAATATTGTGTGACCTTGAAAGACTTTAGGTTTCTCATCTACTAGCTTCTGCTTAGCTTCATGCCTTGAGCTTCTCTCTTGCATTTAAAAGCAATTGTTTACAGAGCCATAATTGGAACACCCCGTGGTTTTCTTT
>NW_016693135.1:0-1930 GCF_001604755.1 Lepidothrix coronata | reverse complement strand
CCTCCCCCTGTCCCACCGCCCTGACACCCCTGACACCGCTGTGACCCCCCCATTGTCACAGCCCTGTCACCCCCCTCTGTCTGCAGGTGGGTCACCAACTCCTCGCTGAACCGGGGGGTCCCCTGGGGACACACAGTGTCACCGCCCCCTGTCACACCCCTGTGACACCGCTGTGACCCCCCCATTGTCACACCCCTGTGACCCCCCCTCTGTTTGCAGGTGGGTCACCAACTCCTCGCTGAACCGGGGGGTCCCCTGGGGACACACAGTGTCACCTCCCCCTGTCCCACTGCCCTGACACCCCTGACACCCCTGTGACACCGCTGTGACCCCCCCATTGTCACAGCCCTGTCACCCCCCTCCATCTGCAGGTGGGTCACCAACTCCTCGCTGAACCGGGGGGTCCCCTGGGGACACACAGTGTCACCTCCCCCTGTCACAGCCCTGTCACACCCCCCTGACACCCCTGTGACACCGCTGTGACCCCCTCACTGTCACACCCCTGTGACACCCCTCCATCTGCAGGTGGGTCACCAACTCCTCGCTGAACCGGGGGGTCCCCTGTGTGTCACCGAGTGTCACCAGGGTCACATCACCCTGTGACACCCCTGTCACCCCCCCTCCATCTGCAGGTGGGTCACCAACTCCTCGCTGAACCGGGGGTCCCCTGTGTGTCACCGAGTGTCACCAGGGTCACATCACCCCTGTCACAGCCCTGTGACAGCCCTGTGACCCCCCTGTGACACCCGTCACCCCCCTGTGTCTGCAGGTGGGTCACCAACTCCTCGCTGAACCGGGGGGTCCCCTGTGTGTCACCAAGTGTCACCAGGGTCACATCACCCTGTGACACCCCTGTGACCCCCCCTCTGTCTGCAGGTGGGTCACCAACTCCTCGCTGAACCGGGGGGTCCCCTGTGTGTCACCGAGTGTCACCAGGGTCACATCACCCCTGTCACAGCCCTGTGACATCCCTGTGACCCCCCTGTGACACCCCTGTGACACCCCTGTGTCTGCAGGTGGGTCACCAACTCCTCGCTGAACCAGGGGGTCCCCTGTGTGTCACCGAGTGTCACCAGGGTCACATCACCCTGTGACACCCCTGTCACCCCCCTGTGTCTGCAGGTGGGTCACCAACTCCTCGCTGAACCGGGGGGTCCCCTGTGTGTCACCAGGGTCACATCACCCTGTCACAGCCCCTGTCACCTCCCCCCCCCGTGGTAACACCCACCGGGAGCACCAGAACCCTGAAGGTGGCAGAGGGAGGTGGGGGGGTTGTTAGATGGGGACATTGGGGACATTGGGGACATTGGGGACATTGGGGACACACCTGCTGGCCCCGCAGGGGACCCTGGGGACACTCTGGGGACCCTGGGGACACACTGGTGACACAGTGACACACCTGCAGCTCCTTGATGGTGCTCTGAGCCCGCTCCAGGTTCTCGGTGGCGCTGCTGCAGGGGACACTGGGGACACTTTGGGGACACTTTGGGGACCCTGGGGACACACTGGGGACACTTTGGTGACACTTTGGGGACCCTGATGACACACCTGCAGCTCCTTGATGGTGCTCTGAGCCCGCTCCAGGTTCTTGGTGGTGCTGCTGCAGGGGACACTGGGGACACTGGGGACACTTTGGGGACACTTTGGGGACACTTTGGGGACACTTTGGGGACCCTGGTGACACTCTGGGGACACTCTGGGGACACTTTGGGGACCCTGGTGACACACTGGGGACACTCTGGGGACACTTTGGGGACCCTGGTGACACACTGGGGACACTTTGGGGACACTTTGGGGACCCTGGGGACACACTGGTGACACAGTGACACACCTGCAGCTCCTTGATGGTGCTCTGAGCCCTCTCCAGGTTCTCGGTGGCGCTGCTGCAGGGGACACTGGGGACACTTTGGGGACACTTTGGGGACCCTGG
>NW_016693134.1:0-1930 GCF_001604755.1 Lepidothrix coronata | reverse complement strand
GATGGGAAAAAAAAGACTCCTTGAGCTTAGATACTGCCTCTAACCACTATGCAAGAAGTCTAAAACTTACCAGGCTCCATCTTAAATAGAACTACATTGATTTTTTTTATGGTACTTTTCTCACACATTAAAAGTAGACAGCTAAACCCCAAGAAGAACAATGTAAGTCAAGACTAGATGCAATTTAAAACTTCTAGTGTGGACATTAAATACTACAACATGCCCCAGTTTCTGTTTCCACGTGAAACGGATGTATTTGGCCTGTTGAACTGGAAACTAACTGCTCACTATTTGCTATTTGCTAATATGATCTATGACAAATAATTTTCAATCCACTCAGGCCTTACACCATCAGCACGCCTGATTTTTGGGCAGAGCTTATACAGTGTGAGGAGGGGTGTGTAAGCAGCAGTCAGTAAAACAGAAGGTGAAAATACAGAGGAATGAAAACTTAAGTTAAAACACAGATTGAAGAGTAAAGAAGCTATGGAGCAATTATTCCTCTAGTAAGAATAATTATTTCAGTCAAGTCTTGGACCTGGTGCCTGATGGCAGAAGGTGCCATAGAAGAGTGCACAGCAGGGTATAGTTCTCTGACAGACAGAATCTCAGAGTAGGATATGAGTTTTGCAAATCTCTACTCTCAACTGGGCAAATCTTTCTCCATTTTCATTTCTTGAGGGGGAAATTGGAATTTTCACTTTTGGAGGGATGCTGAGAAAAAAAAGATCATTCTTTTCCAGACCTTCAGCTGTAAGAGTGTGTAATCACTTTAACATGGAACATCTTTTGCCCAACAGCGGCACCGTTAGTTCATCACTTCTTCTCTAACCCTGTTCATTTTTTTATTATGTGAATCTTCATATAACAGAGAACAACAATTTATAGTCTACATCCTTTTTCCAGTGCATTCCTTTGAGCTATAACAGAATAGAGTTCACACACCACTCTGCATCCTAATTCAGTGCTTAACCAGCTTTGAGAATTTACTTACGGTATCAAAATCTTTATTCTAGTAAGCAAGACACACTTTGGAAACAGAACAATTTTTGGTCCAGAACACATCTCAGAGACCTTCTCTAGTTAAAAACAGT
Organism: Lepidothrix coronata; assembly: GCF_001604755.1. Classification (NCBI taxonomy): domain Eukaryota; kingdom Metazoa; phylum Chordata; class Aves; order Passeriformes; family Pipridae; genus Lepidothrix; species Lepidothrix coronata. The sequence continues at coordinate 836 of NW_016693134.1, read as the reverse complement.
TTTCAGATACAATGTGAATATGGAAAACAGTTCTTCAACTCTACTAAGAGCAATCAAAGATTTTATTTCCCGTTGATTTTTGTATATAGGTTGTGTCAAGTACCAAATCATCTCCCTGGAGTCTAAATTCAGAGTGATTTATTTAATTAAAAAAATTCTTTTATGAATTGTGATTGAAATAAAGACAAACATCTGGTGTCACAGAAATGGGCTTTTAGCTATCCATGAGTAGTCTTAAGTATATCCAAATTATCATTTCTACGCCTTAATATCATTTCAGTATTAATTTTAGTGCCAAAAAACCCCAGTTAAATTAAAGTCTTCAGTTATTTGCACTGGCCAAAATGGACTATTAAATTGGTTTTCAACTTGCCTGAAAACTTATTTAGACATTTAGTTTGTATTTAAAGTATTCTGGATTCTGTCAAGTGACCATTGCTGTGAGTGGAAGGCTTACATAAATTCACATATGCCTTTAAAGAAAAAAGTAAGCTTTGGAAATGCTAAACATCTATAGAAGTTAATGAGTTCTGTTTAAAATACTGTCAAATATTCATCTGGGAAACTACACATCACTTGGATAACCTACGATCAGCTTCTATATTAAAACAGAAGACATTTCACTGCTGGATTTTAAGAAAATACTGAAGTTTTGTACTCAAAACATGTGAATAGAAGCCAAGAAATCTTCAGTTTTATTATCAGTTCAGTTAATGACTCCCAAGGTGGCCACAGGAGCTTAATGCATCTCTTTCTTTCTTTGTTTTTATATTTGATACTTTTTGTAGTACATTACTAGCTTGAGAAATAATTAAAATGCAGGATACATTTGCTTT
>NW_016693133.1:0-1931 GCF_001604755.1 Lepidothrix coronata | reverse complement strand
GAAAGGAGGTTCAGCCCTGGGAAAAGGGATCCAGCACTGGGAAAGGGGATCCAGCACTGGGAAAGGAGGTTCAGCACTGGGAAAGGAGGTTCAGCACTGGGAGAGGGGATCCAGCCCTGGGAAAGGGGGTCCAGCTGTGGGAGGACCATCCTGTGGCTCCAAGTCCAACAGGAACAGCCCAGGGCAGGGCTGTGGCTGCAGCACACACTGCAGGCTGTACTTAGGCAAAGAACAGGCTTTTTTTGGGATGTAGTCAGGCTTTGGCCAGTGACAGTAAGGATTTATTTAACTTCTGGTGTCAGTGCTCCCTCTGGAATCGCTGTGGTGGCTCACATGGAAGTGTTGGGGCTGTTTAAATTCGTGTGAGGCTCTAAAACTCATCCTGTTGGGCATCACCCCGTTCACCCTCCTGAGCAACACTCAGGACTTGGCCTTTCAGAGAACAGGAAAGAGGAATAATGACCATAAAAACTGATTTTCTAATGATTCACTCAAGTTATTGCCAGGTGGGAGTCCAGTGTACGTTCCCTGGGATTGGGAAGGGTTTGGGAGGCCAGGGCCAGGAAGAGACAGGAATGGGCAGTTCACAGCCTTGTGTGTTCTTTGGGATCCTAAAGGGACACCAGAAAGCTGGATTTTGGGGGGGTTTTAATGAATCTGCTGCACAAACTTCCTCCTCTCACCCTCTTCCTCTTTGCTGAGCCCCGGGAAGGGCCCTGGTTTTGTGGGAGTGCCCCGGGAGGGCACAGCGTGTTCTGCTGCTGGGAGTGTGTTTGGGTTGCAAATTAGGGAATTGAAATAAAAAGCTGCAGCACAATTTGCCTCAAGGGAAAGTGGGTCCCATGTTTATTAAAACCAAGAAGTGATGGAGGAGCTGTTATTTTCACTGGTCCCCAGGAATAAGCCCTGAGACCAGCTTGGCTGCTCCTTGGTTTATATTTTTAGTCGGTCAGGTTTTCTAACAATATTTCCAATTGCTATTTTTTTTCCATCTTAAGTCTCTCCTCCTTAATTTGAAAACTTACTTGGAAGGTTCTTAGCAATTTGTGACAAGCCAAATGGTCACTAAATTATACAGGAGCTGTTTTGGGGACCTTGGAGATTCCTGTCAGACCGTTCAGAACCAAATCCTAAAGCTCTGGAGCTTTTTTTGCCTGAACCAAACAGAAATTCTAAGAAAAGGGAAGGCACAGAAAACATCAGGAGCCGCCTGATGTGTCTCTTTTGACCTTTTCTCTTACGTGCAAGCAAATGGAAAGTGCTTTTCCTTTGTTGCCAGCATTACTGATTTAAAATCAGGCTTCAGCAATGCCTCTGAGAGGCTTCCCAGGTCAGCCTGGTGCCGTTATTTTTCGGAAAAGCTGAAAGGATGGGACTGGACTTGTTAAATCAATTGGATTTCTTTTACTTTGGAGCTGAGGAGGAGGAGGGGGGGTGTTTGTTTTCCTGCCTTTGTTGAGGAGATGCTGCAGGCCTCAGCCTGCCCTGCCTGTGCTCTCACTGTAAACAATCCTCCTCTGGATGCTGCTTCCAGAAAGTTCCTGGCAGTGGGGTTTTGGGATGCTGGGGCTGTGGGCTGTGGCTTCTCAGGGTAAGGGGGTTTTGTGAGGAAAATGAGGGGGTGGTGTGGGTTAATTGGTGATTTTCAGGTTGTCTGAGGTGGTAAAACTGTGTCTGTGCCCTGAGAAAGCAGTGGCAGAAGTACCAAAGTCCAAAATATTTGGGTCTTACAGGAGAGCTGGAGAGGGATGTGGGACAAGGGCCTGGAGAGACAGGACAAGGGGGAATGGCTCCAAACTAAAAGAGGAGATTTAGATGGGATATATTGGGAAGGAATTCCTGGCTGTGAGGGTGGGGAGGCCCTGGCACAGGTTGCCCAGAGAAGCTGTGGCTGCCCCTGGATCCCTGGAAGTGTCCAAGGCCAGGTTGGA
>NW_016693132.1:0-1933 GCF_001604755.1 Lepidothrix coronata | reverse complement strand
GAGGCCCTGGCACAGGTTGCCCAGAGAAGCTGTGGCTGCCCCTGGATCCCTGGAAGTGTCCAAGGCCAGGCTGGACGGGGCTTGGAGCAACCTGGGTGGGTGGAAGATGTCCCTGCCCATGGCAGGGGGTGGGATGAGATGATATTTAAGGTCCCCTCCAACCCAAACTATTGTGGGATTCCATGACTTTGGCCTGCTGCGTACAGCTATTGAGTTTTGTTCCTAAAAGCTCAATTTAGGATAACTACAGGAATTCATTGGAATCTGCAGACTTGCACAGGAAGGCAGGTCCTTGCTGTAGGGGATCTTGTGTCTGTTAATGGTTCTGACTATGGAAAACCCAGATTACAGCCTGCAGGAGAAGAGTAATGAGAACAAATAAGGGAATATGGAAACAGGAACAGTCCTTGCCTGCACCCCTCAGGCCTTGGATCTGTTTTGGTCCAAGGGGCCACTTTGGTTAACTTGGTTTGTGATGAGTTTCAGGCTCTTGGATAGGGAAGATTAAGAACCGTGATGTGGGAACTGTAGGGAGGTGGGGGCTTGCACCCTTGTGCTGGTCTTGAGGGTTCACCCACAATGGTTGGGTGTGTCCATCTAAACCTCCTTAGATGCTCTTGCAAAGGGATGGGATCCTCAGACCACAAGGCAAAGTTGAATTAATTAGCAAAGGAAGGGGTGGGTGGGGTTTTAGGGTTTCCTCCAGGTCCTTCCTCCCTTGCACCAGGTTGGCTTGAGGAAGAGATGGCTCCTTTGTTTCCCAAGCTGACAAAGCCCTGCTGTGTGACACTGTTCTGCCTCCTCTGCTAATGACACAGCACTGAGAGGAAAACAGGGCCTTAATGAGCCCTGATGAATACTTATCACTTAATTCCTTTTTAAGACATCTTTTTGTTGGGGGTGTGTGTGGGGGAACGTGAAGATACAGTAATTCTAATTTTTTTTTTTATGGTGCTCTATATTTTCCAAATACTTGATAAAGTTTATGCTTGGCTGTAATGCTGTAGTAAATTCCTAGCAAAAAATATTTTCTAACATTACGTTGGCTTATAAATTTCTCTGTAGACTTTTATTAGATGAGCTTCATGGGCAAGCCATTAAAAATGGGAGCCCTAGAATTTGCAAGTCTTCCATATAGTTTACTGAAAACTTGTGTTCTCCTGTATGAGTGAATAATGGATGGGACTCTTTTTAGTCACAATTCATTGGCATATTGCTGGGGCTGGTGCTTTGCATGCTGTGCAGCAGGAAAGGCTTCCACCTCCTGCCAATGCTCAGCTGCTTTCTTTATGTGGGCACAAATCCCTCGGGTGCAACTCGGGAGAATAAGTGAACAATTTATGGTTAACTGTGAGCTAATACACACTGTCGTAAATCTGAACGTAATTGGTTTACTTTGAAAATAATTTCTACATGTCCCTGATGTTCCAGGCCTCTCTCTCCTCCTGGAGAACTTCTAATCACAGAATCTCTAAGGTTGGAAAAGACTTTTAAATACCATAAAGTCCAATTCTCAACCCAGCACCACGTTCACCACTAAACCATGTCCTCAAGTGCCACATCCACATGGGTTTTTTTTAAAACACTTACAGGGATGGTGATTCCACCACTTTCCTGGACAGCTCATTCCAAAGCCTGACAACCTTTTCTGGGCAGAATTTTTCCCAAATTCTTCTGTACTTCTGGAGTACATCCACGTAGGGTCACAGATGCTGCCTTTACCTGCAAAGTGGAAGTAGAAAACCTACTGTAGGTTCATGTGTGTGAAGTGCTGAAGGTTTTTGGCTTTTCCTGACAAACAGCTTTCATAAGTCTCATGATTTGGTGTGGTTGAAAGAACTTTTTCACCTCCATTCTTTACTGATTGACTTAAATGGCCTTCATAATTTATTTTTGTGTGTGTGTGTAATGTGCCTTATAGACTCTTAACTTC
>NW_016693131.1:0-1933 GCF_001604755.1 Lepidothrix coronata | reverse complement strand
TGTAAGACTCAGGTACATACAGACTAGTTAAGTCATGTGCACCAAGAAAGTGAGTTCAGGCTGAAAGGAATCTGGGGCAGAATTGCTGTCACTATTGAACTATATCTTTGTATAGAAGAATAGAGGATCTTGGCCTGGGGGGAGAAATTATAAAATGGAGACAAAGTAATGATTTTTCCAGCCTTTAGTTGCTGGAGATGGAAACAGGTTCCTTACACAGCACCTGCACTTCTAAGTTGAAAAAAGCACACTTGTGGTGAAAAAGTTTTTATTTTTTTGTTGATTTACTAATTTTTCTGTGAAGCATCTGTTTGGAATAAGTGTAATTTTTAACCCACACTGTGCTTGTAAAAGAGAGCAGGTGAGATCAAAAGAAGGAGCAAGACAAAGGAGAGGCCTATACAAGATTTTCTTTTGAGGAAACAAAAATGCAGCAAAGGGGTCCTTGTGTTTGGTCTGGCGGGTACACCTTTTGAAATATGGGTCTGGGCTGCATGGCATCTGGAAGCATTCCCTGGGTTTGTGTTAGCAAGGTTGTGACACGCTTGTCTTGAATGAAGTTTGGCACAAACAGATTTACAGACCTCTGGGAGCAAAATAACTGCTTCAGGAGGCAGGAAACACTTCCCTTGTGGACAATTGCTGAGAAACAATATATGTTTCCTAGTTTCCTTCTAAATTACTGAATACTAGCTGTTGCTGAAGGCAAGACATTGGACTTGATGGTGCAATTTAGTATGGGAGATTCTATTAGTCAATTTAACTTCATATTGAAGTACTGCAAAACCACATAAGAACAAGTTATGTCATAAAAAACTGTGAGAAAATGTGCTGCCGAAGTGGTTCTTGTATAATAAGTAGAAAATAAAATACTGCATAATGTTCTGGATATATGCACTTCAAATCCAGAATTAGTTTGAGGAAAATGTAAATAAATTTTATATACCCTTCCATTGCCACTGAACAAATGCTTAGTGTCTCTGAAAGGTTGTTTTAAGGGTATTAAAATAGCAAAACACCCTTTGGTGCAGTCATTAAACTGTGCTTATCTAGATCTAAGATTATATTGTGCAGTGGGTGACCTGGATATATGTTGCCTTCTTATAACATATTTTAATGCCATTAAGTAGTGGGGTTTCAGTAGCCCCCAACAGGGGTGTAAGGTTTTTTAAAGATCTGTTATGCTACTAGTTGCTTCTGTTCAAAGTGTGCTCTTAAAAGATCATCTTGTACATTAATTGCACTGAATGGGTTAGTGCAACACATTCATGTTATTAATGACCCATTTCATTAGTAGTGATAGTGAAGAAAATCTAAAGGCAAATTTCCTGTTTTAATTGGAGGACTGTATAGTTGAAGGGACATTAGTATCATTATGTCGGAATTGTTGCGATCTACAGGCCTCAGAAGACAGAAAACATCCATGCTTTGCATGGTTAAATCTTTTCTCACGTACCTGTTATATTTTCAAAGTTTGCTTGAAACTGGTACTTCAAGTGTAGTTTTCAGTTTGCTATGTTCACTTTAAAGTAAAAAGATGGCCTTACTTTTTACTTAGTGCTAAGTAGTTGCCTCTGTTGAAAGGAGGAATAGCAACTCTTGTATGTCATTTGGGACACAGTAAAAATTAGACGGACAACCATACAGACATGGAATTTCAATTCTGTCCCCAGAAATCCCATTCTGCTCTTATATATATGTATCTCCAGGCTGCAGTTTTGTCCAAAGCCCAGTGGTCCAGGGGGAGCACTACTCCAGGAAGGAGCACAGTACTGAGTTTGGGCAGGACTTCCTCTGCTGTCAGTAACTCATGAATGGCTTCTTTTTAAAACCTGAACAGCTGATTTTGTTCAATCCCAGATTATTTACCGTTTTGCAAACATATGGTGTGAGCATTATATGTTGCGAGTTTAGTGGTAAAATGAGTATGTGA
>NW_016693130.1:0-1934 GCF_001604755.1 Lepidothrix coronata | reverse complement strand
TGGCTGCCCCTGGATCCCTGGAAGTGTCCAAGGCCAGGTTGGACAGGGCTTGGAGCAAGCTGGGCTAGTGGAAGGTGTCCCTGCCCATGGCAGGGGGTTGGAACTGGATTTTTAAGGTCCCTTCCAACCCAAACCATTCAGTGATTCTTGCAGGCATTCCAGCCTTTCTGCCTATCTTACACTGCAGTTACAGATCCAGGGAAATGATCCCCTCCCTATCGACTGACCATCCTAAGCAGGACTGCAGCGAGCAGAGAGCAAACCAGGGAGAAATTCTTATCTGCTTCAAGAGTTTAATCCAAAGTTTCTAAACTGCTTCTTCCATTAACCAATTCTTCAGCTGATCACAAACTATTTTCACCAATTAGGAGCATAAACTGAAAGTCTGGGCACTGTGACCAGGGACAGAGTGACTGTCTAAAGCCCTCCCAGCCATCGACCAACACTTCATAGAACAGCTGCCATCCAGTTTTGGAGAGGTCAATCAATGAATCGCTGCAGCTGTCCCAGGCCATACATTTTATTTTCAGCTGTGCTATCAATGCTGAAAAAAAACCCAAAACATTACAAGATCTCACAGGGAGTCTGAGCTTGATACCTGTGTTGTTCTGTCACTCTTCGCTCATCTCATTGCCAGTGCCCCCCAGTCTCTCCCAATTAGTCCATCTCCACAGTATGAGAATATAAAAAAGGGGTTAAAATACTCATCTGTGTTTAAAGAACTCTACTACATAAGGGATATTGTGCACACATTTTCAAGAAGAATGTTTACAGATATTCGAAGGGGAGTTCGGTGATCAAATGCCTTCCACGTATCTGAAAATCAATCTAACTCTATATCAAAGCATTCTGTGCACATTTTCTAGGTATTGCTACGTGTGAAACTTTCCCAAGCCAAGGATTTCAGTGATCAAAGCCAAAAAAAAAAAAAAAAAAGACTTAAGTACAGAAACAAACAAAGGACTAGAGAGCCTGCAGTTGGAATAACACCTCAAGTTAACAAACACCTTGTGGCAACACCTCAAGCTTTACTTAATTGTGCAAGAGTAAAATAATCAATGTAACACATAAAATTGTGTATTCCATCAGCAACCTGAACTTGCATTTCCATTTATCATTTGCACAGCAAGGAATTGTTTAGCAATAATCAGGTAATAAATGAGAACCTCTGCAAATGCTCTTGTAAAAGCCAAATAGGAGTGCAGTGAGAAGCTCAAATCCATGTTCCAGGGAAAGTGTGCCCTGGCCAGTTTGTTCTGCTGTCCAAGGAGGATGTAAATAGACCATTAGACTTCTGAAATGACAACCAATGTTGCCACAGGGCATCCCAGAGTGGATTAAGAACAGAATTATTTCCAGCTTTAGTTCTGGATCTGAAAAGCTCTTCATATTACTTAGCATTTGTATTTGCTTAGGTTTAATAATACTTCCTTAGCTGTTTGAGGGCAAAAAGAAAATAGCCAATTTACCGAGAATGTTTGGCAATGAGAATTCAATTTATTTCCTTTTCTTGGTATTTAAAGGCACTGTCATATCATTTCAGCCCCTCAGAAACATTAGCTTTACCTTTCCAAAGGGCTGCAGGGTGAGACTGTTGCTCCCCGAGGTGCAAACATAGACTTTTATTTACAAAAAGTCTGGAATGAGCTGCAGTGCACCGCAGCAAAGTGTGTGTTTGAAGGGGGCTGCAACATTCCAAAGCCCCTGGTTTCGAGGGACATGTGCCAAAAACAAAAATATCTGCTGATGGGACTCGCTGGAGATCCCCAAAGGTGCTTATGGAAATGTAGGGAACAGATTTCCTGGGTTCTGTGCCTTGGGCAGAGGTACAGTTTTCTTCTGGGACCCATCAGGGTGTAAATGTAACCAAGGTTGTTAACAGAAATACCTCAGGCCACCTCCAGTGCTCGTTGCTGGCTCTTAAAATAGGGTAA
>NW_016693129.1:0-1935 GCF_001604755.1 Lepidothrix coronata | reverse complement strand
TTTTTTTTTTTTTTTTTTACATCCTTTGTCTGAATTTAGGAGGCTTCAATCTTGAGTGACCCACGCATAAACCATTTTTGCTTAAAATTTGAGGAAGGCCTCTCCCTTGACTAGGTTGGGGGGAATTTGTCTACAACAGCCTTGTTATGACACAGTTTGTCACTGCCCACTTTTTTGTCACTTGGGGACTGCAGGTCCCCATTTCTGTACCAAACTGAATTTGGGGCCCATCTATATTCTGACCTGTGGCTGAATTGACTTGGGATAGTATGTAGTTAGGTTGGTCTCCAGCTACTTTTCCACTTCCTAAGGATGGGATAAAGAGGCAAATTCCCCACCAGCAGGAGGTAGGAAATGCTCCAAACCCAGTGACTCACAAAATACAGACACCACTTAAAAACTGGGAAGCTAATATTTGATTTCTTCATGCCAGAAGCAACAGCCAGGAGACAGGATAGGATTACCTGGGCTTTGTGAGAAAAGACCATACTCCTTTTATTGAGCTTGATTCATGAGTAGTGAGGAGCACTGTTGAGGAGCACAGGGGAAGAGGGCTTGTTTTGGTATTTACATTGGTAATGAATAATTCTTTCTGCAAAGCCCCTAGCACTGTCACATCTGTCACTCCAGCAAGATTGACTCCCCAAGACTCCTCCAGGAACTGCACAGACCTAAGGGAAGGAAAACATGTTTGAGGCAGCTGCAAGCAGAAACTGAGCTCCAATTCCTCTTATCAGAGCAGCACAGCTCAGGTCTGTGCCAGGGTCAGTGCCAACCTCGAGGAGAGATGGTCTCACTTCCAGCCTATAAAGTGAGACCATTCTCTGTCCTGCCATGATACTTATGGCCCTCAAGAGCAAAAGCACCTCAAGCAGAGACTTTCAGGTTATTTAATTCCTCTGAAGATGCAAGTTGTCCATAGCATTCTTATGAACGAACAAAGGGGTTAAATCCTTAGCAATAGAATCTGACTCTACACGTAGTCAACATGAAGCAATCAGTTGCGTAGTCTTGACTCACTGGTAAAATCCACCTCTGAATTCAGAAATGCACTTAGTGGTTGGGTTTGACTGTTGCTATGGGCCAAACCAACTTCTTAAATCCAAACATAACCTCAAACTGAGGAAACTGAGGTCAGACAATTGTGGCTTGGGTTCATGTCTGCTTGCTACCAAGTCAAAGGCTTCCCCCTCGAAAACAGAGTGCTAATGATAAGCGACAATCCAAATGCAAACAAGAAAAATGCACCAAGAAAACATCTGGAAGCAATCCTGGTAGGAAGAGAACACGGAGACGTGGCCAAATGCTTCACTGCCAAAGAGGGGTGAAAAAAAAGGAAAATATTTACGACAAGGGGCTTTTCCCTGCCTGTATTCAAAGATCATCAATAGAGCATCTGTGTAGAATAAAAGACTAGGAAAGTACATACGTGGCGAGGGAATGGGGAAAGTAGAAACTGCTAGAAAAGCAACTCCAGACTAGCTTTTTAGCTGCTGATTAGTATGCAGTCAGTTGAGATCTACACAATAAATAGCATAATCAGCATTCACATACATCTGTCCAATAGAGTCTATAAGAGCCACCATTTTCCCTTAACAATCATCAAGTTTAAATCAGAAATTACCATGTGCTGGCAAAAGAATTAAAATTTCTGAAATCTTTCTTGCCACAATTGATCCATTGATTAAGCAGCAGGATAACACAAGGAGTCAAATTAATCAAAGTCCCTGGAAACTTTTACAGTAGTGCTTAGGCTACACTGGCTGCTGACTCAATGAATTTAAATGAATTCCAGAGACCAGCTGGCAAAGAAAATATGTTGAAGCAGAAAGAAATTTTAAAAGCAAATCTGTGCATTTCCTGAAAAGCTAATTTTGCTGGATCTTGTTTCTGGGGAGGGGAAAAAACAAAACAAAACAAAACAAAAAAAAAAAA
>NW_016693128.1:0-1935 GCF_001604755.1 Lepidothrix coronata | reverse complement strand
ACGAGGAGGATCTTTTCTTGAAAACTTTTGAGTTGGCATCTCAGGAAAAAAATGGATTTGTGTCTCTGTTCCTGCTTTATATTAAGTGTACTGGACCTAAGGCCCCTGAGGGCATTTTTACTGAACAGAGCAATAAAGTGTCTAGCACGAGCTCTAAACCTTAGAACCAGATAGTCACTGGCAGCAGTTCATTGCAACATTTAGTTTTATGCTTTAAAAACCCCACAAAACCATTATTCTTGTGCTGGAACTGGCCCAATCAGGTGAACCCCTTTGCTTTAAAGCACAGCAAACAAGTTGTTTTTTTCCTTGGCAACATTTTGGGCTCAATTACACTTGAACAGAGCCAAAACAGTAAAAGATGATGTGTTGATTGTGCTGTTCATTGCACCAGAAAAACTTGTCCATTCGCAAGTCCACATATAGCAACAGGCTCTAAGCAAAAGATCTACTGCAGAAAACTTACTTTCCCCTGTGTGTTCAGCAGGCAATTGCCAGAGCACAGCACTCCCAAACAGCTCCAGACACCTTGTAGGCACCATGGCAGATCTTGGCTGCAGAAAGACAGCTGTATACAGCTGCATATATAAGTTTTCTCACAGGCAAAGAAAAGCTGCATTATAACACTAAGAGAGGGGTAGCTATACTACCTCCAAGAGACTGAGATTTGTAGGAAGCAAATGGCTTTGGAAAGCACAGCTTTAATTTAGAAGGAATTCCACCGGTCCCTCCTGAGTTATGAGGTGGTTTGGTACCAGGTAAGCCTGTACCTCTGCATCAGAAGTGCACTGAAGCCTGTTTGGCAGTGGTAGCCAATCTATCAGGAAGCAAATGCTGCTCTACTCTGACCATGATCTAATGAAGTACATACATAAGTGACTAATTGCTAAGCCAGGTAGCATGTGAGCAAGACTAGCTCTGGCAGGTTACAGTATTTTAGTTCTAATTGCTGCTGCAGAGCACATGTTCTACTTCATCTACTCTGCCAATTACTTGACTCCTGTTTACTTCAGGGAGAGACAGAACTGCAGCCAGAGGGACTGCAGACAAGAGTTTCTTTACAAGAGCAAAGACCTAAGTACTAAGGTATTAATTACTGTACTTAACTAACACTGGAACGCTCTGCTTGAGACAGTCCCTAACTCCTGATATTGAAGAAAGATTACTTTAACTGTGCCAATCTGAAAACTAGCTACCAAACTCTATGAGCCCTCGGGGGAGGAGGAGTTGCTTCTCCATTAAGGGAAGCTGAACAGCATTAGCCTGCACCCTGGAGGTCCTGGTTCAGCTGGGCACTAAATAGCATCAGAAGAGTTGGAGCCTTGGTACATTAAAGCAGAGACCACAAGGAGGCCTTCTGAAAAGCCAGGGAACATACACTTGCCACTGTTTTCCCTTCCAATCTCTTTTGTTGCCTTTAATTTCCCTAATCTCCCTCTTGCTTTCTATTTGACTTTCGGAGTGATTGCTCCCTCCCAAGAGCTGATGCAGAATCCTGTCTCTCATCCCTGCACCTCCTCCTCGCCTTGCTGCTCCGAACAGGGTGCACGGTGTTTTCCGGGAAGTCGTCACGCTGCTGAGGGGGCAGGAGCAGCACTTCCCACACCTTATCTGTGCATCAGAGCAGCTGACACTCAATTTGTTCTGAACAACTGCAGAGCTACGAGTTTCCTCGTTATACTGAAACGTTATCCGAGGTTTTTCATGGTCTCATGTAACAAATGGGGCTATCCGAGGAAAAAAACCCAATATGCTCAGTCTACTGGTTGCTTTTTAATAAGAGATGGATATGTAGGAGAATATAAAATAGCATCAATCTTTTAAATAGAGAATAAAACGTAAATGCTTGAAAGAAAACAGCATGCACTAGATTAAATGTAATTGCAGTAACTCACAAAGGAAAAGCTTGTTTGAAGCTTTAGTTTGCCAGCAGAA
>NW_016693127.1:0-1939 GCF_001604755.1 Lepidothrix coronata | reverse complement strand
GAACAATTCATTTATGCTCCCCTATTTTGCTTGACAAGGAGGGAGGATTGAGAGTTTCTATTCATAGGCATTTTTTTGGATCTTAAATTAAAAAAAAAAGAAATCCCAGCTGCCTTCCATGTTCATGTGGTGACACCTGTCGTGGAGGGAGATGTAGTTCCAGACAGTGTTTTCCCACAGTTTCTGAAGTCTGATTTAATTTGATCTGTTTTTCTTCCTGTTGGAGGAGGTTTCACAGGCCATTAAATGGTACAGGAGTGGAGTGTAGACATTGACTTGACACAGATCTTTTGTTCACCCTTTCACTTGCTTGGCAGTTCTTTAGGATTATGAGCAGAAATGAACACTGTTAAGTTGTGTGCAATGCTTGACTGTCATAATACAAAGAGAATAACAGGAATTGCTCATTTTTGCAGGGAGTTGACACCCTCAAATACGATACTTTTGTTTTGGGCCTTTTTCAAGCTGAAGATGTAAGGTTTGGGAACATCCTGTTTTTCATCTATGGAAACCTGAAGCACTTACAAATTGAGTTTTCTTAAGTTATATTTTGCCTATTTATTCCTCGTGTATATCCTTAGTGTTCTGCCATCATGTACAATTTTTAATAAATAGGTTCATAACAGTTTTGTGAAGTTGGATTTTGGAGGCAGGTGCTTCTTTGTCTTAAAAATAAAATACTGTTTTTTAGATTCTGTGTGGTGGAATGTGTGTAGGTGACGAGAGGATGTTTTTTACTCTGTGTTCACCTCTCAAGGTGCTTCTGTCCAGCAGATGAGTTGTATGTTTTTGGTGTTGCAGTTCTGTTTGGGATTAACTTGGACAGTGGTGGTCTTGAATAACCTTCAGCTGGACCTTCTTTAGCACAGGTGTCTTGGTGTCATGAGAAGTTAAAGGTCATGTCCATACTGTCCCTTTTATCACAGTAATGCATTTGTCAAATGCCAGAATAAATGAGGGGGAGCGTGGCAGGTTTTGAGATTGGTGAGCAGTAAATGTTAGACGTGTCTTACCCAACCCCTGGAGGGACAAGCACGGCCTTCCCCAGTGCAAATGGCTTCCCAGGGCAGCAGATACACACTTAGAGCTTTAGCAGGGAGGGTCTGATGGTGTTGTGACACAGCACCGAGGAGCAGCACCGAGCCCACTGAGCAGCTGTCAGGTAAAGCTGCAATGTTTGCCTTTCCAGGAGTCAATACCTGCTGGGAGGGAGGGCAGAGGGCAGCCTGGGGAGGGTGTGCACGTGTGGGTGCACAAAAAGGGGCTCATTTGGTTTATTCCCTGTGCAGATGTGGGTGCACAAAAAGGGGCTCATTTGGTTTATTCCCTGTTCCCTGTGCGGATGTGGTTGCACACAAAGCTGGTTGTTTGGTTTATTCTCTGTTCCCTGTGCAGATGTGGGTTCACACAAAGGTGGTTGTTTGGTTTATTCTCTGTTCCCTGTGCAGATGTGGGTGCACACAAAGGTACTCATTTGGTTTATTCTCTCCTTGTGCAGATGTTGGTGCAGACAGAGGTGTTCACTTGATTTATTCTCTGTTCCCTGTACAGATGTGGGTTCATATAAAGGTGTTAATTTGGTTTATTCTCTGTTCCCTGTGCAGATGTGAATCCACACAAAGGTGCTCATTTGGTTTATTCTCTCCTCTGTGCAGATGTGGATGCACACAGAGGTGTTCATTTGGTTTATTCTCTCCCTGTGCAGATGTGGGTGCAGACAGAAGTGTTTATTTGGTTTATTCTCTGTTCCCTGTGCAGATGTGGGTGCACACAGAGGTGTTCACTTGGTTTCTTCTCTGTTCCCTGTGCAGATGTGGGTTCACACAAAGGTGCTCATTTGGTTTCTTCTCTCCTGTGCAGCTGTGGGTGCACACAGAGGTGTTCATTTGGTTTCTTCTCTGTTCCCTGTGCAGCTGTGGGTGCACACAGAGGTGTTCAT
>NW_016693126.1:0-1940 GCF_001604755.1 Lepidothrix coronata | reverse complement strand
GACCTCCATCCCCATTAGTTTTCCTGCCTCCAACCTTCCCTCGTCCTTCCTCAATCCCACCTTCCCACCTCCATCCTGTCTCCATCTTGCCTGCATTCCTCTTCCTGCCTGTTTCTGACCTCCTGCTGGCTTTCATCCCATCTAGTTTTCCTCTTCCAACCTGCCTCCTCAGTCCCACCTGCGTTCCACTTTCATCCCTTTTCAATCTCACCCACATCCTTCCTGCTTCCGTGATCCATCCTATCTCCATGCCATCTAGTTTTCCTCCACCAACCTGTCTGCATACTTCCTGAATCCCAACTGTATCCCACGCTCTGCTCTTCCATCTCCATCCTGCCTTCATCCCACCTGCATTCCAGCCCCATCCCTCCTGAACACCACCCACATCACACAGGTTGCCCAGAGAAGCTGTGGCTGCCCCATCCCTGGAAGTGTCCAAGGCCAGGTTGGATGAGGCTTGGAGCAACCTGGGATAGTGGAAGGTGTCCCTGCCCATGGCAGGGGGCTGGAATAAGATGAGCTTTAAGGTCCTTTCCAACCCAAACCATTCCATGATTCTGTGATCCTGCCTGCTTCCCTTCTCCACCCTGTCTCCATTCCTCCTTCTTCCCTCCTCTAGCCTGCCTGCAGCCTGCCTCCATCCCATCTAACTTTCCCTGCCCATCCCACCTCCATCCTTTGAACTTTACATCTGGAAACACAGCAAGATTTTACTGTGTTACTTTGCTAACTGACTTTTCCCCCCACTTTTGCTGATTTTCAGAAGTGTGAACAGTACAGAAAAGTCGTGTCAGGAGCCACTTTCAAGCCCTGTTGTAAAGCACAAGGATGCCAAAGCTTCTCTTTAATGATAAAAACCATCCCTTTTTTATTCTTTTCTCATCCCTCTCTGCAAGGAAGCAGGAATAAAATATGCTCCCCACCACTCTCAGAAGTGCAAAAGCCTGTAATAGAAAATAATTAATCAGTGATCAAAAGTCTGACACCCAGCAGCCAGTGTGGAAAATCAACGCTTGGCCAAGGGAACCACCTGGGACTTATTGCAGACATTGAAAGAGTTAATGGTTGATTTTGGTTTAGAAGGTTTTCTAGCGAAGTGATGAAAAAAACAAGAAAAATAACATCAAATGCACTTGACTGCACCCCACGGTATTTGTGAAATAAAATTGGAAGGGTTTTTGCTGTGTTTAAGTGTTTTTATTCTTCAATACTCTGTATGCAAAGGCCCTGGGACCATTGCCTGCCTTTGCATGTAATTTTTAACCATCTCTTTACTATGTTTTTACTTATGCTTCAGCAATTAAAGTAATTAAAAAAAAAAAGTAAATAAGTCACTTGTAACCTGCCAAACCTCCCTCTGACTTCACAGGCTTTCTTTGCTCTCCTTGTAAGGCTTGATTTCAGTTTTCCATGTTGTCTGTGAGATTTTGTTGACATAAAACACAGGAAAAATCACCTGTTTTTTTTGTCCTGCCCTTTGTACAATCTGGCTCTGAAGTCCTTGGTGCATCCAGTCACATGAGCACGGTGTGGGATGAGCGGGAGCTGGAGTCAAAACATAACTAACACTTATTTCTCCCAGTAACTTGCTGCAATTCCCTCTTTATTCCCGGTAACTCCTTATTTTCAACTAGGTTTTTGCCCACAAGTTACATAATGGCAATTTAAAACCTGTGCAGCCCCATAAAACACCTTTAATTTGCCTTATTATGGATCATATTGGAGCACATCCCTGGGGCTGTGCTGGTGCCCTCCATGGTTTTTCGGGACAGAGGAGCCACCTGTTTTTCTGCAAGTATTTTGCGTCTTTCTCAAGAAGCGAAAGTATGAACTAAAACTTTGCAGAGACTGCTGACTTTTTGCCCTCTTTGGGGAAGTGTCAAAGTTGCTGTGCCTTTTTCAGTTGGTTTGAGCTGAAAACACGTCAGTTTTTGAGATAA
>NW_016693125.1:0-1940 GCF_001604755.1 Lepidothrix coronata | reverse complement strand
TTTTTTTTTTTTTTTTTTTTATGTAGCCAGATTATCACCCAGTGCGCTGGATTTACGCTGCATTAGCGATTGTCAAGATTAGAGCAGAATCCCCAGATAACAAACAGGAACACAAGACGTCAATTTATGACATAATAGTAATGCAACAATAATCAGAGTCGAAAGAAGGATGCAGTGGAGGGTGAGTTGGATATCTTGGCTCTGAAGAGAGAAACTTCCTGTACTGGAGTGGCTTTGATCAAAAATCCCCCTGTTACGTCAACAAGGATAATTTTATACTTATATTTCCTCACAGAGAAGAAAAGCAACAGCCCAGCACACATCTGGCAAAGTTGATGCATGAAACCACCAGCAATTAGTAGGGCAAGTTAGGAGATGCAACATTCCCCCTTGACCCTCTTAAGCGTCTATGCAGGTCACAAAAGCCTCCTGGACCTCCCAAAAAAGAGTGCACATAAAACTTGGCATTTCTGTGCCTGCAGCTATTTGGAACACAAGCCCCAGGAAGAGAAGCTGCAGGCAGCCCCTGCCCTGCAAAGGGTGTCATCAGCTGGTGAGAGAGAGGCTGTGGAGCTGCCATGCTGGAGAATGAGCCGGATCCTGGCAGCTGGCCTGGCCCTGAGGGATTAGAGACTCCCCCACCTTCCCTGCTCACATGGTGGCACACGCTGCAGCTGGGCCCACGAGGCCCCTCTTTTTTTTCTGCTGTCCTGTTCTCAGTCAAGCACTTATTACTGCAGCAGGTGGTTTGGGCAGGGACCCCTCTGCACACATAATGCAGGAGCCCATGAGATGCTGGAGGACTCAGTGTACCCTCTGTCTCCTTGGCAAAGCCACCACTTTCCAGAGCTTCTCCTGCCCCTGCCATCTCAGATTGATCTCTAGACTCTCCTGGGCAAAAAGCTCTTTTTTTGGGAATCAGGAACAACTCCAGTATCCTCACTTCCCTCATTTATGAGTGGTTTTCTTCCAGACCCCTCTCTCCATCACATCTTCCTTTGGCTGAAGCGCTGATCCCACTTTTCAGGGTCCATCAGCACATTCCCAAGGACCAGCTTGGGAAGGATGCACTGCATGATGGTGTCATGGGTGGTGACATGAGCTGCAGGTGAACAGCACTCTCCAGCAGTTCCCTGTTTATTTCCAAGCATGCTGCAGATACACATTGATTTCACCTGCTCATTCCTATTTAGAGCTGGAGCATTAAATTACTTACACAAAGACTGACTAAGTGTTTCTATTATCAGTGGCCTTCTTAATCACTCATAACTCTTTCAGTTGGGGAGTGTGAAGTTCTCCGGATCTGATCTCCATCCAAGGACGTGGTGGTTGCTTTGACTGTGCTGTGCTTGAGCAAAAATGGCCCAGGGCTTCATGAGGTTAAATGCCCAAGCCAGAGAACCCTTATCCCATTGTAAACCAAAACTCTATTTTTGTGGAAATTTAAAAAAAAACCACAAAACAACAGAGAAACAGGCAGTAGAAATCTGCTAGGACTAAACTGATGGAGCAGCTTTCAATGATCCACTGAAAATCAATTGCAACAAGGGCTGAGTTGTTACAGATAAAAAAATCATACTAAGAGAGGCAATCCTACTGTTGGTGGGGTGCTGCTGCCTGGGGACCTCCCTGCGGATGGGACTGCAAGGTGAGCGAGCGTACAAGGTGCTGTACAGCTGAGTGCTGCCTCACTGGGGAACCCAGGGGCCTGGCTGGGACTGCACATGGCATTCTCTTGAGGGAGCACACCTGGAGCATGGCTGCTGGCTGGGGAGGTACCTCTTGGAGAGGGGTATGGGAGCGAGGTCAGAGTAGATCAGAGGAATCCAGTGGCTACTCAAGTACAAGATATCTATTCCTATCCCTGAACATTGTTTAAACATTACTGGCCTCTCCAGTTGTACTAGACTATGCTGTCCTGCAGGTAGTGCCCCAGCTGG
>NW_016693124.1:0-1941 GCF_001604755.1 Lepidothrix coronata | reverse complement strand
AAAAAAAAAAAAAAAGAAAAAAGGCGAGTTTTTATTTCAGTGTTTCAGCTTGTTAGCCAGATCATTTATTACCGAGAAAGATTACTAATCCACACATCATTTTTTTTTAAATTGACCTCTTCCCTTTGTGTCTGTGGAAGCACTTGTCTGTAAAAGGAGGTAATAGCTGACTGCTCCTTAGAGTCAGTGATGCTTAATTAACTGTCCAGTGAGAATTATTGAAATACTTATATAATTCTTATTTAGCACTCATTAAAGTGAGGGATACAAATGCTGGACAATGAGAGGTTCAGGAAGGCTTTGAAAAGAGGGAGTTAGTACTCTAATAGCAAAGAATTATGAAAGCCTGCCCATTAACGGTAATAGAGCAGACCTTTCATTTTAAAAGCCACTGGCTCAGATCTGGACTTATCTGATATTTTTGAAAAAGCTCCTTCATCTAACCCCCCAGCAATAGAAGATCTCCAGTTCCTCCTGGCACCTCTAACCAGAGTGTGCAGCAGGTGAGCAAGGCAGGTGAATGGAGCTTCTGCACCTGCCTGTGCCAGTGCTCAGGCACCCACAGCTCCCACCCCTCCAGCCTCCCCACAGCCCTCCAGAGCCCACCCAGGCAGGTATGACAGACCCAGCTGTACTGATTTGTACTGCAACAGTATTAACAAAGTATTTCCTGCATAAAACCTGCCTATCAGTGCACTGCAGAGAAAGGAAATCTCAGGTGATTACCATTTTGCCCTAAAAATAATCTCCGTTTCATTTCAGTGGGTGCTTTGGAAGCCTGATGGAAAAGGTGATGAATATCCTGAATAATTTGGCAGCTTCCAAACTGGAGATGAAGAGCCTGCTGGGTACTGAGCAATGGTGACATTCAACACCACCTATAACTCACCCTGTGATGTGGATTATGGAAGCACAAAAAACCACCTAAATTCATCAGTATTCTTTGTAAGACAAAAAGAACACGCATGTGCATCTTCCAGGCACAATCCAATCTTTCCAGGAACAGCTGGCTAAAAAGAACCAATTGTCACAATTTCAGTGGGCTTCTTGTAGCCCAGCTGGGTTTACAGAGGCCAAATACCTCAAGTCTGCCCTCAGAAAATTTATCAACAATAAAGAGCAACGTCACCATCATCTAGAGAATTTTGAAGGTTCATTCCTCCTCAGAAGGTGTGCTGCATTCCTCTCTCCAGTGTGTCTATTGTCAAAAGTTCTTGAATCTACAGGAATTCACTCAGAAATGAAGCTTAGATATCCTTTCTATTCATATAATGATTGATGAAACACGAGGGAAAATAAATTGAATTATGTTAAATCTCCCAGGGAAACATAATTAAGCTGTAAAGCATTCCCTTGAAATCCTTGTAGCACTCAGGCTGTGTCTCCTACTACATGATCAATAATAATATTAAAGACAATTATTTTGAAGGACTGGCATGAACTTTCAGCTTTTACTAAGTTTTATACTATTAAAAGCTAAGGATTTGCTTGGCTGCCATATCTGTGAAATCTTTCCATATTTCCAGCACAAGGTTTCCTTCTCAAGTGTCATGGCTGGGACTCCTTTCTTTCTTGGTACCTAATGCAGCTCTTCATTCTAAAATCTCTGTCTGTGTATAGTTCAGAACATGTACATTAGAGAAACCACACTGAAGATAACACAGACATTACACTAGGAAGGAAACAGTGTCAGCCTTTTACCAAAAGAATTTTGGCATAGATGGAATTTGTGGACAAAAAGGCTTGGGAAAAAAACTTGGTTGGTGAACAGTAACTCTTATCATGGCAACAAAATTATATAGAAGATGATGGTGTGTTTTTACTACCTACAGATAAATATAAATAATTAGTATGTATATTTATGATTACATATAAAAGACTATAAATATATTCTGGTTTTAACAACATGCCCTTGCTTATGAAGGCTTATGTTAAAAAAAA
>NW_016693123.1:0-1943 GCF_001604755.1 Lepidothrix coronata | reverse complement strand
TCTCCTGAAAAACTCACACTATTATACTCCAGTGTTATACAGTGTATTATGTAGTACAAATAATGAGAATATTTTATTATATGTGACCATTTGACATGCTTGTTCATAATATTCCCTTCAGGAAGGAAAATTTTAGCCATTTCTCTCTTCTGAAGAGTTTGTGTCTGGATAGAAATTATGGCATAGCCCATCCTCCAGTATATCAAGAAAAGTGAGTGTGGGGTAAATGCACCCAAGTGTTATGATGCTTGACTTCAATGTGCTTTTCTGCAAAAAGTACCTGCAGAGTGCCTTAAAGGAGTTATATCTCTGAAAGGGAAATTCACAAAAAACTGCAACCTGAATAGAAATCCATAAATGCTGGTCAATGGGAAGCGAAAGGAATTTACTGGTGGCAGCATATTCCAGTAGGTGGGATGGTATTAAATTCATGTTTTTCTATATACTTCTGGGACTAAGCTACTTAATGTTATAGTTAGGGATTAGAGGATTGATTCTCTTGGAGGGATATGTGATAGGATATGAATATCTTAATGGCAGCCCGCAACTTTGCTATCAAGAGATACATCTGGAGAAGCAGGAGTCCCCTTCAAGTTTTGTTCCATGAATAATGTCTACATGATCTAACAGTGAGTTGTAGATTAAAACTGCAGGAGATCTTGGCTTACCAAACTGTTTTCCTACTAGCTTTCTAATATGCAGGAAAACACTGTAACTATTAAGTTTGCTATTGAAAAATGCAAGACAGTTTCAGAAGAAATGTATATAGATTTTCTATTGGATGGAGACTGTGAATAAAACACAAGAATTAATGCAGAGTGCTTTCTACACTGTAAGAAAAGATACAGATACGGAACAACACAGAAGTTTGAATGACGCATGTAATCACTGGAGGCAAAAGAATCCTAATGAGATTGTAGAGATACCTGAGAGGAATTTATGCTCTAAAAGGGAACTCCTAGCAGAGAGACACAACAAACCACTACACAAAATGATATAGAGGTGGAAAATTATGTAAATCAGTGGAATGTATAGCAAAGAGGTAGAAAAAGGAGTAAAGAAAGAAATATACAGTAATTTAACCTTGATATTCACAAACCCCATTTTGTTCTGGAAAACAAACAGTGAAATAAATTAAAAAAGAACACAATGAACTCAGGAGAACAACTGACCATGAGCTGAATATTTAAAGGAAGGAAGCCGAGGAGTAAGAGAGCAAGTAACTACAGTGTCTTCATTTCAGCTAGATGTCTGAGTCTTTGATAAATTAAATAGAATAATATACTGCCCTCTGCACATTAGCAAAATGATGTCTCAGTAATACTGCTGCATATCTGAAAGAAAATATTTGCAATATGAGTGAAGGACTTAAACAAAAATACCTGATATGATTAAAACCCACTTCTGGACCAAAAAAGGCATTTTGTGCTAGAGGCAATATGAGTGACCTTCACAGAGATGCTTGTGTTACTTAGAAGAAGGAGAGTGATATGAGACTTCTTTCAGTACTTATACCAGTGTTATAGAGGAAAGAATTTTGTCTTCTTCAAAGAATACAGCAAACATTTCTCAGACGACAGCTTAGCATCTTTGCTTTCAACAGACTCCCTGTAAGGAGAAGTTCTACATGCTGTTACAGAACTTATAAAACCAATAGTATCAGCATGGCAATTTAAAGGTGCTGAGGGAAAGAGGTAGAAGCATATTATGTGAATGAACAAAACCATGAATGTCGTATCTAGTGCACAGTGTAAAGGAGTATATAGAAAATTTCTCAAGCATTAGGGTTAGAGAGCTAAGACACTAAAGAATTTGCACATGAAAGTAGAAGTATAGTAAAGAAAACTAACTATGGTATTAAATAATATAAATTAAGATTCTAATGTTGGAAAAAATAACCATAATCCAGATGCAAAATTTCTATATATGGATTTTTTCTGATA
>NW_016693122.1:0-1946 GCF_001604755.1 Lepidothrix coronata | reverse complement strand
TGTTCCCTACTGGAGACAAACACTGGAGTTACCTGTAACATGAAGTGTCTTTCCTGGAACTGACAGGTGGAACGGCGACATCACCTGGTTTCCAAAGCAGTGGAGGAGGTGCAGAAAATCATCCAGCAGCTGACCACAGAAATCAGCCATAAGGCCACACGATTCCAGGCTATCTCCAACTCTGGCATTCACAATGAGAACATTAAGGTATGAACAAGAGCCCTGATATACTCTGGCAGCCTGCAGGCAATCAGTAAATGATTTCTCCATTGTATGGGCAGGTACCTCACCCAAAACACCACAGACAATGTGCTGACACTTCACTGTGGGAGTTCTAGTGACTGGGTTATAGAGGCTTACTCTTGTGGACATCTTACAATTACAAGAGTATCAGAGAGGGATGGGTAAATCAGGCAGAGCCCCCTTTTTACAGCTGCTGTGTTTACAAAGAGCATCTGTTGCTAGAGCTGTCAGTCTGCAGCAGAAGGCAAAGTTCTTTGGGAGACAGAAAGAAAAACTTGTACAGCAGTAACATAAGAAAAAATCCTCATGCCTCCATGAGCTATGACTCATATTTTTCACAGGTGGAAAACCTGTCAACTCACTAAAAAAAAAGAAAGGAAAATCAAAAGTCCCTCTACTATGAGCATTAGAAAGCTCCTTCAGAAAAATGGGGAGTTTTTGTCATAGATTGGTATTTCTTTTTAACTTGGAACAAATATGCTTATTAGTGGGACAAATTAAATGCCTCCCCATTTTAGACCTTCAAATATGAAAATAATAATGAGACAGATGAAGACTGGTTGTTTTGGTTATTTCCTGTGGCTATGTAATACAAGAGTAATTAAGAAAGATAAGATAAAAGGTATAAGAAACAATCACAGCAATGGCAACTTCTGATGAAAATTATCTAAATTAGTTTTTACATACTCTAGCTGTGTCAACCTTATACTAAAATGCAGCCAGTTACAGATCAAAACACAGCAAACATGTAAAAGCATTTTGCAGCTCTCGGATTGAAAGGGAAGAAGTCTGTGTGTACCAAGCTGCTGGAAGTTTATGGAGGTGGAGGCGAAATATAATCACCCAGTTGGCAATATGGCTATTGTCCTGGGAACAAAGACATTCAGATTTATAGCTTTTCTGAATTTCGTGTATCCCAGGGCACGTGGCCTTGTCAATAGGTATGACCACAGTGACATAAAACCACATCCTGGTCCACGTGTTCCTTAGTGCCAGAGTCTGCCAACCACCTCTTGTGCTGGAACAAACCTGCTTAGCTAATGAGGTCTGACAGGACCAGGGTCAGGGAAAAATTGTTGTTCTGGAAAACAAAGCAGAACAAAACCACAAAGGCAATCTATTCTGAGCAGTAATTTGGAGTTACAGTAGGCTGATCTGAACAATTTCTGCTTGGAAGAAATCCTCAAAATATGTTTTCTTAAAAAGTGGCAGATTTGTTATTCATACTTAACTGAACCCAGTGTTATAAATCTGTGGAAGTAACACTAGGAGGGCCTGACTAACTTTTGTCCTGTATATATAGGGCAACGAAGAATGGGTTGATGAGAAATTATTTTGGCTTGGGCAGTCTGCTTTCAAAAATTGGAAACCTTGATATTCTTGCTGACATAATTCAACCTAGAGGAGACTTGTGTCAAGGGAAAGTCAATGTATTCATTATTCTGTGTTTAAATTGCAACATTTTTCTTTCTGTCAGTTAAATTTGAAGAACTTTTCAGAACTTTCAGCTTCTGGTTGCAGTGACTTTTCTGAACTTTCAGCTTCTGGTTAAAAGGAATCAATTTAACATGGTGAGAGGTCTGGATTTATTGAGAAGCCACAAACTTCCTTCTAAATATGCATGGCTAAGAGGAGAATATATAAGAAAAGTCTTTAGATATTCAGTGTTTCTCTGTAACCCACACAACAAAAAGTCAGTCTTT
>NW_016693121.1:0-1946 GCF_001604755.1 Lepidothrix coronata | reverse complement strand
GGACTTATTTTCAGTATTTATATCCTGTAGGGAACCTTCTTAATGGTAGGCAAGGCTTATTGGAACTGTGAATTTACTGCTTTTTGCTTGTTTTCCAACTCTGTCATACTTGAAAATGTAATTTTCTTCATTTCAAATAACAATTGAAGTGAGAAAGATGCATGAAATTCACTACAGTGGAAAGTGAGGGAGAATAAATACAAACTTCGATCTACCAATACAGTCCCTAGTATGAAGCTGCTTTCTGAACTGGTTGGGAGCCAGTAAAGACTGAAGGTGATGAGACAATTACCATAGAAGTGGGATTGTTATCATGCTGGCTTCTGAGTTTTGATGATTTTTAATAAGCTAATAATAAGGTCTGATTTGTAGTGCCCTTCTGACTGCCTTCAGGAAACAATCAAATTATTTGTTAAACTAAAAATTAGTATATTATAGTGTTCGCATATAACCAGGGCTATTACAAAGATTTTGCTGCTGCAGTTTTGGAAGAAATTTTAGTGCCACATCCCACTTTGTTCCACTCAATGATACAGCATTGAAAAATACCAATGGAAGTATTGTGAAAAGATCTCTTCAGCAAAATAATTTACAGTTGGGGACAATACTACTTTCCAAATTGCTCTCAAATCATTCTTAAACAAATCCAGCAATTAGGGGCCTTCAGAAAGCTAAGAAGTGTATCCAGAGGTAATTCAGATCTTAAGCAGTATCTGTCTACACCTGAATGCTCACAGATATTGGAGTGAACACGATGAGGTCTAAACTCCTGTGGATTCCTACTAGAAGCCGAAACAACTGTTTTCTGGTAGCCCTTGTTTGCCAGATTGGAAGTATTGATTGCCCAAGAGCTTATCCACGTGTGAAGTTTATGGACAGCAGATGGGCATGTGGATTTGCAGTGCCAGATCCTCCTCTGGACTGCTCACAAATGTGGATTTATTTTTTTCATTTTTGTTATTTTTTTTATGTGCCAGTTACAAGGTCCTTGGAAATGAAAGTAAATTGCTTTGTACTTAATGCATACAATAGTATCAGCACAGGGAGTTAGTGAGATGTAAATTTACACCCCAGTGTAATGTGTCCTAATTTCTCCAAGCCCTAGGGCCATCTTGTTCCTGAACCAGAGCACCCAGATAGAGGTTTAAATGCAGTTATTAAGGTTTCTAATTGTCCTGCTGTTGAATAACCTTAAGCATTTCTGGCTGGTTGGAGAATGAGCTGCTTAATCAGGAAGACTGCACAGGTTCAGTTTGCTTCTGGGTTTTGTTTTTGTTTTTCTTTTTGCTAGACCCTTTCACATTGTTTGGCAGAATATTATAACATGGACTCTTCCTTGACTTTGAAGGGAGTATTTTGAAGTAGTGTTTCCACTGTTGAATACCAAATAGTTCTACTTAAATAAAAACAAGTGGAAGTTAGTTTTAGTGTGAACTAGTATAAGCAAAAACTCAGGGGGATCTATAACCATATATATCCCCATCTGCCTTCATTTAGCTGTTCCCCCTGGGATTTCAGATGGGATGTAGCACACCTGTGCCAGCAGTCAATTCAGGGATATCAGCTGGGGCTGTGTATTGGGCCAGGGGTTGTGTGTGTGGTGGTGGTTTGCTTCTGGCTGACTCCCATTTCTGTTCATGCCCAGTCAGAGAAACTAAGACATTGTAAGTTAACTCTTCTTTTGATTACGAGTAGTGTTAATGTAGTACAAGTCTGCATTAGACTAAAAACTTGCAGCAAAACAGCTGCCTCTTCAGTGTAGAGTGCTGTAAGGCACTTTTTGGGTCTGATTAAAATAGGACTTGCACATGTGCTAGAGCAGTATTTCAGCCATGCTGGGGTGACAGCACTGTAGTCTGCTATCCCAAGCTGTTTTGTGCCACAGATAGTGATTTAAGTTAAAAGCAGCAAGCTTTTTTGTATTCTTCTGTTACAGTAAAACATCC
>NW_016693120.1:0-1947 GCF_001604755.1 Lepidothrix coronata | reverse complement strand
AAAAAAAAAAAAAAAAAGAAAGTAAAGGTCATGAAGGACAAAAGATTGGGAGGTGGTAAAAAACAAACCTTCTCCTCCCTCCCCAAAGACCCGGCAGTCTGAGCTGCTTTGCCTAATGGAAACAGGCAGCAGAGAACATTTTGGCTTTAATAATTCTAATTATTCCACGGTATTGTGAAATAAATTAGAAACCCAAATGAAATCAGCGTCCCATGGCACTGGGAGATGCGCAGGCACAGGATGCAGGTATCCAAACCCATCCCGGGCTCTGTCTTGCGGAGACGAGACGGAAAATAATAGAAATTATGCTCAGGAAGGGGAGAGAAAATGAAACACTCGGTGGCTGCTGCAGAGTCGTGCGGGGGCTGAGGCAACCCCGGCCCTGGGCCACAGCTTTCCTGGTCCCAGTGGGGCTGTTTCCCATGTCCCACTCTGCCTTTCTCCCCAGGGATGCACAGCTGTGATTCCCTGACCTGGAGGCTCCAGCAGCTCCCAGTCCCTCGGGAATGAAGCGCCTCTGGAGCTGGGAAATGCCCAGGGATTGGGCACTTCACGGGCTGTGAAATCCATGAGGATCTGAGGCAGCCCCAGGAGCGTTTTTGGGGAGCTTCCTTGGAGACACTGCCCCATGGGGAGGATCTGAGCAGGGAAGAAACTCCCTTTTATTTCCAGTAAGGGAGCAGAAGATCCCCAGCCCTTATCCCCAGGCCCTGGGCACGGCATCCAACTCTCCAGGAGCCTTCAGCACTTGTTCCTGGAGCAGGTGAGCGGGAGGACAATTCACAGAGCCACAGATGGGAGCTAAGGACCAAAAATAGACTTTCTCTCGGAGGCAGCAATTTATCAGCATCCTCATCCATCACGCTGAGGGCTGAGAGGCCAAACAAACCACCCTGCTCCCAGCTGCTGCCATTCCACAGGGGAAGGGAGATGCCTGGGGAGAACTTGGCTGAGCCCAGCGAGAGCTGCTGCCTGGGCAAGAGCCCTTCCTCCCTGATTTCCCCGGAGGGATCCCAGTGCAGAATTCCTGGCACCTCCCTGGCCGTGGCCATCCCTGCTCTGCCAAAGGGGAGTTTTCCTGCCCAGCCCTCGCTGCCCAGCCAGGCCTGGGGCTGTGGCAAACATCCAAGGAGCAGCAGCGCGGCAGGAACCGCCTTTATCTCCTCCTCACACCTGGCACGTTTAATGGAAATATTCTCACATCTGAGGGGGGTGGGTTTGAGCCACCTGCAGCAGGTGTTCACAGGGATGCCCACAGGGAAGCAGGACAGCGTGGGGAAGGAGGATAACAGCAAGCACTGCCATCCCTGGCACTGAAACACAGAGTGTGGCACGGAGGCTCTGGAGGGAAAACCCACAAAGATTCTGTGCAAGGCCCCAGGTTTTTCCAGGTGACTCACAAAGGGAGAGTCCCTCACTCCTGAGTCGGTGCCTGAGGGACCCTGAGGTCCCTCCCCAGATCCCCTGGCAGGGATAAATCCCAGAGAGTGGCACTGAAGGGGAAGCAGAGCAGGATCAAAAGGCTGGGCTGGGTCTGTGTGACAGTCACTGGGTCTGTGTGACAGTCCCTGGGTCGGTGTGACAGTCACTGGGTCGGTGTGACAGTCCCTGGGTCTGTGTGACAGTCCCTGGGTTGGTGTGACAGTCACTGGGTCTGTGTGACAGTCCCTGGTTTGGTGTGACAGTCACTGGTTTGGTGTGACAGTCACTGGGTTGGTGTGACAGTCCCTGGTTTGGTGTGACAGTCCCTGGGTCTGTGTGACAGTCCCTGGGTTGGTGTGACAGTCACTGGGTTGGTGTGACAGTCACTGGTTTGGTGTGACAGTCCCTGGGTTGGTGTGACAGTCCCTGGGTCTGTGTGACAGTCCCTGGGTCGGTGTGACAGTCACTGGTTTGGTGTGACAGTCCCTGGGTCTGTGTGACAGTCCCTGGGTCGGTGTGACAGTC
>NW_016693119.1:0-1947 GCF_001604755.1 Lepidothrix coronata | reverse complement strand
CACCTAAAAAATCCACTGCGCAGGCTCGAAGGGTTAATGACCTTTCCCAAATCTTCGCTCGCGAAGACTGGCCATTATTATTATTATTATTAAAATTTATTAATGCTGGTCACTACAATCCATGAAATCCTTATCAGACAAAACTCATTCTTCATTTAGTCTTCTAAATGAAGTTTAGTTTTTTGGCTAAAAACTACATTAGGAGAATTGTCTCTAAGGAATGTACAGGTAGAATTGTAAACTGTTTCCTTCTTCAAAAAAACCCAACACCCAACTTCTTCCATGCTGGGAACTGATTTAAAAAGAGAGTACTAAAGGCAGACTGTTACCAGAACTGAGCTGGAACATTGTTCTCTGTTCTCATGAGACTATATTTTGGAAGTATGCTACCAGAAATTGGTGTTGCCTGTGCTTAAGACCATTCACAAGTTAGCTCTTCATAGGACACTATAATTAATTTGCACATGCCTTAAATTGGTGCTTTCAGTGGAGAGTCTGTAGACAATCAACACCATCTGAGCATCAGGCCCTGTGCTGGTACCTTTGGTCAGAACAAAATGCTTCCTGTGGTTTCTGAGTTAAAATGATTCTGAAATATTGACATATGGTAACTGCAGAACACAGATGATGTAAGTGCAGTTTCTGATATGTCTGCTCCCTGGAAAGATTATTCTCAGTAAATTCAGGGAAAACTCTTGTTCAAAGAATGTCTCATTGCTGAACATGCAGTTCTGATAGAAATCCTGGGAATGTTGCCATTATCATGTGCAACAATTAGGAAGGTTTGGTGATTTCCTGGGTTTCCTTTTTGCTGATATTCATTGTTATTCATGTGAGATCTTTCTTTAGATACCTGATATTCAAGTTACATAGAGCTGTACTTTCAGCTTCTTGCTTCTGCACAGAATCAGTGTGTTCCCTGCAGAGAACAGCTCTGTGATTCATGAAGCCCACAGACACACAGGATAACACTT
Source organism: Lepidothrix coronata (assembly GCF_001604755.1). NCBI lineage: Eukaryota > Metazoa > Chordata > Aves > Passeriformes > Pipridae > Lepidothrix > Lepidothrix coronata. The sequence goes on along the minus strand of NW_016693119.1, from coordinate 973 downwards.
CCCAGAGGAGGGACGAGGCAGGAAGTAGGAATTGAAATGCAGATAATGACACGTGTGATGCAAATAAGCCTCGGGTTGTAAGGGTGGGCTCAGAATGTCACTGTGCAAGGCAAAGGGCAGGTTAGATAAGGAACAGGTATGGAATGTTGTAGGCTTAAGTGAAAATAGTCAAATTGCTTGATTATACATTTTTTTGTAGTTTGGAAGAGAGTTTGAGTCATAACTCCTTCAAGAATGATTCTGTGCAGTCGTGTCAGGAAAATGCAGTGATTATGAATACTAATTATAACCTTTTCCATTGCTGCATTGTGTATCTGCACTGTGTGTTATACATTAGTGTATTATTCATGCGTTTTTCTCTTCAGTTTTTTTTGAAGAAGGGTATTTATTTCAAAGGCACGAGAGAGGTGCAGTCCACATGGGGCTTTCAGCATAAAGTTGTAGGGCTTTAACTTTTGTATTTGAGGCTGATTCCCTTTTATGTATGTGAAAATACTGTACTGGCTTCTTTTTAATGAACATTTACACGCAGATATCCTGCTTTTCCAGCCCAAGAGGCAACCTTATGTAATACATATTTGCATACTGACACAGTTACCATACTAGAGCTGGGGGAAAACAGAATAAAAGTCAACAGTGTGTTAAAATCTGCTTGAGGGGAAAAGTTCCTTTAAGGGTTGGCATTATCTTGTCTCAGCCACATCTCCTTCATGAGACAGGCACAGCCTGGAGCAGCGCCTGGAGCTGCTGCTCCAGAGAAGGGAAGGGTCCAAAAGTTACAGACAATTTCATTGACTTAAAAACTTCTGAAATGTGGTGATGAGACCTTCCTGGTTTGGTACCTGGGAATATCAGTGTCAATCAGAGAACATAGGAACCAGAGTGGAACAGGGTATTACCTGTAGAACAGGATCTAATGTGGAACAGGGTATTTATTACCTGTAGAACAGGATCTAATGTGGAACAGGGTATT
>NW_016693118.1:0-1947 GCF_001604755.1 Lepidothrix coronata | reverse complement strand
TTTCCCCGAAAGTCATGAAGGCTTCTAAGAGTAAGAAACTAGCTACATGCAGCATCTCCCCACACACTTTCCTCCCTACAATGCACATGCACTCCACAGTCCCTGTTCTCTGACTCCAGGGCAGAGGGATGAAATTAAAACTGCACAGAGTGAAATGTTATTTCCTTCATGTCAAGGGTTTTCAACTTGGTCACTTTTGAGTCTTGTTCAGGGTTTGAATTGGACTACATTTGTGGCAAAAGCTGTTCCCTCAGTTGCATGTCTAGCAAAAGGCCAACTTCACAGAGAGAAACCCAGCAGGCTTCATTTCAGACCTGTGCTATCAGTTCCCATTGACATGGATGTGAGTGTAGGGTCAGGTCACCCGAGTTTTTCCTTTGATTTCCTGAAGGCCTGGACAAAGTTACTTAACTTTTCAGCCTAACTACTGAAGAAGTTACTAACTTCTGCAAATCTGCTATGCCTATAGGCAACAAGGAAAAATTAAATTTCACCCATGGATGAAAGTCACCAGAGAGGAAAAGCTCTCTTCCCAGCTCTGTGGCACATTTTTCACTCTGGTTGTGGGCACACCAGAACATCTCCCCTTAACTCTCCCAGGTGATTTGATATCTGTTGTCCTTTTAGCTCACATGCTCCCAATACCCCGCAGTACCAAGCTCCCACACACAGCATGGTTCCATGCCTTGCTCAGATATACCAGCCCACCCCGGCATTGCATCCCAACATTTCTCTTCATCTCACCTGGCCATATGTGGGGCAGCTGGTACTCCCCTCTCCCAGCCACCTATCCCATTCCTGCTCTTACTCCCTTTGCTATTGGACACACTACTGAAAAGCCCTTCACCAGTGAAAGGAGCTCTCACCAGCACTTCAGAGCAGGCTCTCCACAGCAGGCACCAAGCACAGACAAGAGCAAAACAACGTCAGTTGAGTGAAGTCAGTGGCAGGCCACTGTAGGGGTTGAATGTCTGCTGGGCATAGGGCAGATAAAACCAAAACTCTTTTCCACTAGCCTTAAGCAGACTTCAAGCAAGGTCCCGGGAAGCCAAGGCTCACATTCCTGTACAAAGGCTCTCCCTAAACAGCCAGTGCCAGAGCAGTAGGAATGCTGGTCTTGTTCTTCTAATTAGTATGATTTCGGTCTCTCAGAGTGTCCTCAGAGCCCAGATAAAATGTGGAAAGTGTAAATACTGTACACAGACACACAGGCTCACAAGAATGTCTCATCTTTCAAGCCCAGATAGTCTTTCTTGCAAGCAAGTAGATGAGCTCAGAGGAACTGGGAAAAAGAGACTGAACTATTACAGCAGAAGTTTTGTGTGAAACCAAAACTGCCCTGCAGATTGGAAATCTATTTTCAGTCATTCCAGTTCCTTCCAAAATACTAATAATAATAATTGAAGTTCTGAGGCTTTTCAAGTAATTTTTATCCACCAGCCTCCTCTGAAGTACAAAGCCAGCTCATGCCTGTCAGGCCAGCTGGGCTGAGCTCAATCCGAGACACAGGGTGCCAGAAATTTAATCCTGAATTTCCCAAATCTAATCGAAACGGCACAAGCCGTGATTAATAATTCACTACTTTATTACTGATACGATGCCTCGGACTATCACAGCGTCTGAATAATTGATTTGCCAAGAGGGGCGACATGTCCTTTCCTAAAGCAGAGAAAGTTTGACCGAAGAGTTGCCGTGTAAAGCTGGCTAAATGTTTTTAAATAGTTTGAGACTAGATCTCTGACATTCACTTGCTGTCTAAGGACAAGCTGGGAAGAGGTAGATGGGAAGTTTTATACCATCCTCCACAGTGCAGGTCTAGAAGCATGGTCAAAGGGAAAGAAAGGTGAAGAAGTAAAGTTACCAGAAGGAAAAATCCTTATCCTACACACCTTTGCATGGTATGAATATTCACTACCTCTAGATTTGATCCATTAGGACTATGTCCCC
>NW_016693117.1:0-1949 GCF_001604755.1 Lepidothrix coronata | reverse complement strand
AAAAAAATACAAAAAATAAAAATACTGACATTTAGATCAAACTGCTGAATAAATAGTACAGCAGATATTTGCATTTATCATGAGAATTTAACTGTTCCTACCAGCTAAGAGGCACAATATTTATGTGAAGGCTGACCTTTTACATTGAAAAAGCGCATACTTTTTTTATCAGTTCAGGTTTTCCTCAGATGCATATATACATATAAATAATAACTGCCCTCTTTACAAAGACTGTCAGCTGATTGAACAACATTGTTACTGGCAACATTCCCATTTCAGAGGATTCATTTAATACCCCAGTGCACAGCGTACATTAATTTAATTTTTTCTTTTCCTACTTCTTTATACTTTTATGGAATTCTCACAGGAGGCATTCCAGCCCTATTGTATGCTGCTGCACTCCAGCTGCAAAAGGGCCGGGACTGGGGCCAGCGTATGTGAATACTTGAAGGGTCACAGGGTCAGAAGGAATTGGCTGCTCCTGCTCTTTCGCTCCGCTCCGAGAAACTGCTCCACACCTCATCACCGAGAAACACACCTCCCACGGCCGCCCTGGCCTCATGCAACCGAGACACAGCAGGACAGAGAGGGAGGTACTGCAAGGCTGAGGTCACATTCCAATCAAGCAGATGTTGAAAAAGGAAGGAAAGTACCTTTAGCGAGACCTCGCAAAAGCAAATTCAATCTATTCGTATTGCTCAGAAAGATGTGCTCTATTAGCCAGTGAAGAAAAGCCAGGGCAGAAAAGCTACCTGAGTGTGCTCAAACATGAAGCATTTTCTGTGTGTTAATGCCTAACGGTGGCAGGTTTTTTTTGTTCGCTCACTTTTAATGGTTTGGAAACAATAACTACAGAAACTGAATTCCATGGCCCGATTGTACACGATGCACAACAGTGAAAGCAATGGGAGTTTACTCAAATTCTCCTGTCTCTTCCTCCATTTCAATCTTCTGCCTTCACTATGTATTTCCTTAAACTTTACCCACTAGCATTTATGCTGGTAGTTTCTCCCTTGGGTAGCAGAACAGGATCCCCATGTTTACTCATGTCATTTCATAAAAACAGTACCAATTAAGCTCAGCAGTAATCTGAGCAGATTTATATCCAGCAATCAAGTGCATGTGGGTCTATTTATTCTTCTCTTTAGTGAAAGATAAATGAATCTGTACTAGATTAAAGAATATGGCAGTTTTCATCTAGAAACCTTGGAAGACTGTTTATATTATTTCCACTGGCTCATTCTGTTGACTTTTTCCTACAGCATTTAGATGGATGCATTTTAACCACACTGCCATATCCAAAAGACATTTTTTCTAATCTATAGGATCATGTATGGTCCTCTCAGCTGAGTTCACCAGGTTTTTAATTGTAGCAAATTCATTGGAAACTTTCTTCCCATTTTTTGTTTAGATACTTCACCAGTATTTAGCAGTCAATATATAATCTACGTTTTCTTGAACTCCCATCTTGGAGGCACAAGATAACATCCACAAAAGTTTACTAGTACTGTTTTGGGGTTTTTTGCCCGGTTTGATTTCCATTTTTTCACCAATTTGGTTTGTTGAAGACTGAAGTTGTCAGGTTTGTGTGTATGTGTTTTAGTACAGGGTGAAACGCAGCTGACTGCCTGCATATACTTGCAACCAAAGACAAAAAGAGAGTTCCTTAGTGAGAAAGCACAAATATCTGATAGACTAAATATTCACAAGTGGTCAAAATTGAGTAGAAATTCTCCTTCTCACAGCTTCCAGAAGGAAAGATAACTTACCAATGCCCACATGTACGAGCATCAATTCTTATGCATTTTGGCACAAATCACACCTTTGATTTTAACTGGAGCTGAAGCTTATTTACTTCACAGCCATTTTTGCAGTGTGATGGATAAAGGAATACTTGTGACATTAACTATGCCAGTTCAGACGTTGGCACTGTAACTTCTAGATGTGAA
>NW_016693116.1:0-1950 GCF_001604755.1 Lepidothrix coronata | reverse complement strand
TGTCCCCCAGCCCAGAGCACTGAGTGCCACGGCCAGGCCTTCCTGGGACACCTCCAGGGCTGGGCACTCCAAACCTCCCTGGGCAGCCCCTGCCAAAGTTTAACAACTCTTATCCTTGCAAATCTTGGACTCCTTTGGTCTTTGTGGGCTTAGGGAGAAATCCTTCCCTGGCAGGGTGGGGAGGCCCTGGCCCAGGTTGGGCAGAGAAGCTGTGGCTGCCCCTGGATCCCTGGGAGTGTCCAAGGCCAGGTTGGAGCCACCTGGGCTGGTGGAAGGTGTCCCTGCCCATGGCAGGGGGTGCCACTGGATGGGCTTTAAGGTCCCTTCCCACCCAAAGCATTTGGAATTCCAAAATTCTGTGAAAATCCAACGGTCCCATGTAACTCCAAGCTCAGGGAATGGCGTGCAGAGCAGGCACAGCCAGGTTTGTGCCTTGCACTGTTATTCCTGCTCAGGGGAGGAATTAAATATATTCCCAACTGTGTGCACCGATTGCACCAGAACTATTCATGCACCTAAAATTATACCAAGACTTGGCTGATGTAGAATTGGTAGATGCATAATTTGCACTTTTAGAAAGGTTATATAAAATACAGAAAAAATAATTTTATATATATATATATATATATGGTTTTTATTTTATGCCCAAATGTATGACACGAAAATCCTTTGTAGGTCAAGGCAGAGCATGTGGTTTCCAGCAATATTTTCTGGCATCTCATGATCAAATGTTCCCTTTTTTAGCAGTTGGGGAAATTTTCCTTATTCCCAGATTCCTTTTAGCTGCCTGCAATGGGACAAACTCCCAGGGGCAGGGGGGAATCAGCGCTGGGGCAGCCTGGGAGTGTGTGTGTGGTGAAGTACTTATGGAATCACAGAATCCCAGGAACATTTGGGCTGGAAGGGACCTTAAAGATAACCTTATTCTAACCCTATGCCATGGGCAGGGACACCTCCCACTGCAGGTTCCTTGCATTTATTCCTTGGCTTGGGAAAAAAAAAACAACACATAAAATCAGTGTTATGATGTGTGGTGAGGATTTGTTATTATTGAAAATACCGAAAACAACAACAACAACAAAAAAACCCCACAACAAAAACAAAACCAACAACAACAACAAAACAAACAAACAAACAAAACCTCAACAAACCCAACAAAAAACACCAAACCCCCACAAAACCCTTTTCCACAAAGCTGTGGGAATAATCATAAACATGAATCAATCCAGTGGTATCCCAAGGCTGGAAGTCCCTCAGCAGAGAGCTCGTGTCAGCTTGGAAGGAGAGGAGCAGGAGGGAGAGGGAAGGAAAGCAAATCCCACGCGTTAGAATTCTGGAGAGCACAGCAATAGGTTCCCATTATGCACTTTATGAAGATGCAACATGGTTTATTCTTCAGGGAATGGCATAATAATTAGAATTAATAAGATTTTAATGGTGATCGCCTAAGTGCCAAATCTTCTCAGTGGGAGGTTTTAGTGCTGCTGCCACAGGAGCGTTTTGCAGAGTGAACAAGCTCTGCAGTGGGAATTCCCCCCATCACCACCCAGGGCAGACACTCCCCGGGTCCCCCCAGGTCCCAGCGCTGCCACCTCGTCCTGCCCCGGCCGCCGGGAACCCGCCGGGGCTTGGGCAGCTCCCGGCACAGAGAGGGGTTCCCTGGGAACCCCCTGCACAGAAAACCCTGCGGGGCCTCAGCTTTCCCGGAATCCTCTCGTTTTTCCCTGAGACGGGCTTTGATAGCAGCTGCTTTCAATTTGTGGCCCTGGGAGGGACTGGGATAGTTCAGGATTTCCAATGTATTTCACTACAAACGCTCTCAGGAGGACTGAGCCCTTCCATGGTGCTTTCAGGGAGGAGTGTTTCACAAAAGAGAGCCAGGAGCCTTATTCCTGTTTTCCTTTCCATGGCCACATTCCTTGTAGGTGGCACATGGATCATAAGCTTTCC
>NW_016693115.1:0-1950 GCF_001604755.1 Lepidothrix coronata | reverse complement strand
AACCATACTAGAAATAGATATTGCTTAGCTGGCCTCAGAGGATATTTTTAACAATTTATGATACTACTACTCCTGCTTTCCACTAAACTGAAACACAAGAGTGAAAACTGTAGCTATTTTTTAAAAAGTAAACTTGTTCTGGCCTGTAATACCAAACTGATAATGGAAAAAGGGCTGAGGTGCATATGCTCCTTTTTATTTACTCTTCAGACATACTTAAAATAAAAAAAAGGATCCAAGATCTCCTAAGGGAATAAGCTCTCTTCTATGCTATTAAATCTTTTTGATCAAGTGTAAACAAACGAGAAGAATCTCCTTTTGGCATTGATTATAATTTATTTTCAAGATATACTGGAATTGAAGTGGACTGCTTTTAGAGACATTCCATTTTTGCATGGAAGCATTTAACTCAGCGTTTCTGCTTACATAATTCCTAATTACAGGTTATTGTTTTAGGCTGGGGACAACTTCTTCACTGGGCCCCCAATTTATAGTGTCTGTCTCCCTGCCTCTGCTAATACCAGCAATGTTATCTGCACCAGAGTCAGCAGAACAGTGAATTATTATAATTTTAAAAAAAAGAGTGTAAGTGGATTTAATGGCACAATCAGTGGTTGCTGCCTGAGGTGCAATACAGATCTTCCCTTTCTGTTGCCTGCAACCATAGCAACTGAATCCACTATGTCCTGGTTATCCAGAATTATGAACATTGCATTTGTGGGGCTTTTTAAAATACTTAGATACCCAGAAACGGCACTCACCGTGCACAGTGTGAACATGTAGTTATGAATTATGTATGCTTTATGGGAGGAGATTAATAGCAGTGGTTAATAACTTTAAGTCTGAGATAAAAATCTGCTTTCCTAAACTCCAGACTGACATCTCATTTCTCAAACATACCTCATTGCTTCCACCTGCACAAATACAGTGCTGTGGTTTTCCAGAAACTTGTGTCCGTAAGACTCACATGTTGATTTGGAATTAACACCAACTAAATTGTGCAAAGGCTGCAAAGATGCATTAGAGAAAAAAAAAAAATCTGGAAGTTATCTGGGTATTCTGGACACAACAGAGAGTGGTGGGTTACTGCCAGTCTCTCTGCTTAAAGTGTCAAACTGAAGTCCATCACAGATCATGCAAAAGACTCCAGGCTCAAATGATGCTGCTGAGTAGTGCATCAAAGGCAGTTTCCCAAATGGCAACTGAAGTATGGGAATATCTATGTAACTGAGACGGAAGCAAAACTCAGAGGGATTTATCTGTGGAAGTGGATAATCTCTCTCCCTGAACTCTGAAAGAACTACCTTGTGAAAGTACAGACAAAAGGAAGGATTTTAAATACAACAATTCGGTTTGGATGTGGGTTTGTATGACTGGAGAATGTCTTATTTACTTTTAAGAAAGAGAAGAGTTAGGAAAGGATCTGGGAAAGTGTCTTTCCCATATAGAGCAGTACTGATGAAAAAACAAGTCTAGTCAAAAATCTCAATGCTTGACCTGAAGAGTGAAGACCTTCTAGTCCTTTAAGTGGGTTTCAAGAGTAAGAAAAAAAATTTACTCATTGAACTCATGCTGCCCATCTGCCTCCTCTTTTCTTTACAATCCTGGTCCCTCCACCAACGTCAGTGGTTATCTCCACTGAGCTCAAAAGATTTGACAGGAATCTGAAACATGCAACATTTGACAGGAAGCTGAACATGAGCCAGCAGTGTGCCCAGGTGGCCAAGAAGGCCAATGGCATCCTGGCCTGTCTCAGGAACAGTGTGGCCAACAGGTCCAGAGAAGTGATTCTTCCCCTGTACTCAGTGCTAGTGAGGCCACACCTGGAGTGCTGTGTCCAGTTCTGGGCCCCTCAGTTCAGGAAGGATATTGAGGTGCTGGAGCAGGTCCAGAGAAGAGCCACAAGGCTGGTGAAGGGACTCGAGCACAAGTCCTGTGAGGAGAGGCTGA
>NW_016693114.1:0-1950 GCF_001604755.1 Lepidothrix coronata | reverse complement strand
CTATCCCTCTACATAACAAATATAAGGAGAATCTAGTAGATTGTTCAAAACTAGAAACCCACTTTCAGACAGTTTTATATAGATAAATTGAATCCCATCAGCATATACAAGGTGGCTTGTGGTGGAGGGAGGAGAGGCAACTATAACACATCTGTCAGAAGAAAAGAGATTTAGCAGTGTGTAACACAACTGCTATGTTCTGTTACATAGGTTCCCACAGAAAGCAGAAATTTGTTCTTAGCCTCTGCAGGTGGATTAATTACTCCATGAGACATATTTTCAATTTATTTTAATGTTTTGTTAGATGTCAAAGCCACTAAAAGTTTATCACAGTGAGTGTTGCTATACACAATTGAGTATTGCTCAAGTATATCAGAGCTGAAAGTCCCCTCTTAGAATTTATATAATGTGTGAGGAAAATTCTTTATGTACGTTAGGGTATGAGATGTCAGGACCCTGAGAGTAACAAGTCACCTCAGTGACCTTAATCAGTCTCCCCTGGAGACCCACACCCTTCCAGGCTTCTAACTCACCTACGCAAAAGGGGCAGACTATTGCCCTACCCCTGGGATCCTAAAATATTAATTACTGTTGCTTGTTTCTTTGAAATATTTGAGTAAAACCTCTTAAATTGTTCTCTGGCCTGACCGTTTTTGTTTATATGATTCTAGCTTCCTTAGTCTACAGTAGGATGCAGAATTCCTTTAGTCTCCAAGATACTGTGAGATTTAAAATCCCCATTAGCATTACACTACTCTGGACCAAATCCCTTGGACAGTAGTATAACATTTCACAGGATTTTTTTTTATTTATTTGCTTTTTAATATAGAATTACTCAGTAATGTAAGGTAGGTATCAACGCCTTTGGAATGAAAAGTCACTAAAATGTCCCTGGCTGTTTAATAATGATTACAGTTGAAAAAAGAGGCTAAACTGGGAATAGTGTGGCAGGTGGCAAGGGCCTCAGGAACTTCCCCTTGCACCTGGCTGCCATTTTTGTTCTGCAAGGGCATATGAGTGAGAGTGTGTGCTCCAGGGAACCATCTGGAATGAAATAATCCTCTACAGAAACGGAGTGTAATGAGGCTAGCCACTGGTGGTAAAATATCCGTGTCTTTCTGACAGTGTGGAAGTTCACTTGCCAAGATAATTCACCAGTTTTGGACCTCCATGACACCAAGTAAATGGGATTATGGAAAAATTCCCTTCTGTATTGCGTTTTCTTGCCTAAAGGCTTTCGTGTGTCAGGTTACACAGATCTCTGCTTCCTTGTCAGTCTCTGCTGATTTCACTTGAAGTCACATAAAAACAGTACATAGGGAAGCAGCATCAGACTGCATAAGCAGAAATGAGTAAATGCTTGAACTGATGTCAGGCCACATGCACCTTAGTTTAAGATACATTAGTAATCACAAATGGTCCTGAAGCTATATCTATGTTTGTGAATAAAATACGATGAATCTTTGATGCTGGAATAAGTAGAAGTACATGGCCCGTGTCTAGATCATTAACATCTCACAAGCTACAGCACAGACCAGTCATGTGCAAAATAGCCTGATCAGTGGTAATTCCTGAATGGTGCCGAGGAACTGCTCAGTAATATGTGATTTGGCCTGAATCAAGACAAAGCCAGGGATCATCCTAAGAATGTCAAAGTGGCCAATAAGGGGCCTGCTGGAAGAGGTGCTTCTTGTCAGAAACAAGATGCCAAAGTCTCTGCCAGCTGCATCTTTCATTTGCTGTAGAAAATGAGTGTGAACTAACAGGTGGATATGGATTAAAATGGATTAAAATGAAGGGCAAACTTGACTGCACACAGTGTTCAAGGTGAGGCCGCACCAGTGCAGAGCAGAGGTTGGATGGGTCAGGTTGGATGAGGCTCTGAGAAAACTGATCCAGTTGAAGTTATCCCTGCTCAATGCAGTGGGGTTAGACTAGATGACCTTTAAA
>NW_016693113.1:0-1950 GCF_001604755.1 Lepidothrix coronata | reverse complement strand
AGATTTGAATAAGTACAGAATGATAGTTTCTTGGATCAGTGAAAGAAATTACTATTCATGGGGCAAAAATTTGTTTACTCTGTCACGTGTACGTCAAGGCTGGTGGGGTGGGGAACAAGACTTCCTTTTCCTGGAGGCACAGAAGCAGGATTCAGGGGAGATTTTTATCTACTACCTGTATTTGATAAGAAAAGAATTGGGGAAAGAGCTAAACAAATCACCGTATAAACCTGCATAACTCCAGTAAGTCATGGTAATGTTTCCTTCTCTCTGCCTGACTTTAGGTAGTGGGAAGAATGGCAGTTCATGCAGTTTATATGTGATAATGCTCTCAGAGGCATCCTCATGACATCAGTCATGAATGCTTCCTTTAATCTCTTACAGGCTTTATTAATGCTCCAACCACTGCAGTGTTTCAAAGAGGGAAGATAGAGTTTAATTCTTTAAAAAAAACCAACCAAACAACAAAAGATGCAAAACAAACCCAAAAAAACATTTTATGGTCTCTGGGAAGAAACTGTGCTTAAGGATATTTTCACAATGTTCGTTCCGTGATGCGCTTTTCCTTTAAGTTCAGATAGTGAGTAAAGTATATGAGACTTCATGCATGAAGAAGGTGGTTCTTCTTTCTTTGATGGCTTTTAGGTACACAACTTCATAGATTCTAGCCATGGCATAGAAGAATATGATTTTATCTTTGTACTCTACGTTAGTTTAGTTTAATTTACTGGATAGTATTCTCTAATGTTCTGGTCAGTTTTTGAGATGAAGTAAAGCTTACTGCTAGTAATTAGGAAATCCATGTATATGATGTCTGGGCAATTATATTTAAATTTTTTTTAAATCTGTGATCTTTGGTATTTAAATCAGTCATATTTTCAGAAATAGTTCTGAATCTGTCAAGAAAATACCTGACTTATAGATGAATTATTTTAAATCTAGAAAAACTGGTAAAAAAATAGATACTAAAATTATTTCTTTCAGGTGCAATAAGCTTGTTTGTATTTGGCACAGACATTCAAACTTGGGAATGTCCATTTTTGTTTCAGAGCCCAAAGGATGGAGTCTTGAGTTATTTGTCTTATATTCTTCTAAAAGTTGAATGTAGCACAAGGGTCTAAACTGTTCTTTGGATCCCCCCATGAGCATTATTACACATCTAATATATCGCAGAGTTTTGTTTGACTGTCTTAAGCATAATGGCATTACAGTGTTCTTTTGTGTCTGCTTTCACCAAGTCTTCTGAGGTTCTCCTCTGATCCTGTGTTTCCTAACCAGCACGTCTTTGCAGCATTTCAGGTATATTAGGTCCTCTAATACCAGATATAAGTCACTAGTGGTGACATTGAACTGTACTTGTGGTGTCCAGGAAAAAACACAGTATGCTTCATTACAGAAAAGATGCTTCGTTGAACCTCTATTTCCTACTTCCTTCAGAATTAAATTGAAAACTTGGGAGCTTAGTTGTTAGGTTGTGATCCTGTTTGTTAGCTTTTCCTTACTGTTCAGTCTTACAGTTAAACCTATTTTTAAAAAAAAACAAACAAAACCAAAATCAACAAGATACCAAACCATGAAATCTGAGCTTTTTATTTCAGTTCATCTCTCCTGTGGCTCTGCAGCAGGTGGGGCATACTTCCCACCGTGTGTGGAAACACAGGGATGGCACCTTCTGAAGAGAGCAAGCTGATGTAACACTGCACAAAAGGATTTTTTGCTTGTTCTGCCAGTACACCAGGGCTGCTGTTGTCTGAATTTGGGGCCGGGTGTTGAAATATGTTGTTTGGTGTTCATTTAGTTTTATTTCTTATGATAGTGCTGTCTCATATTTGTGCAGAGCCTGGGCCACAAGAATTTACACTTCCTTCACTCCCCAGACCACAGTACAGGCTGAGGGGGAGGAGTCTGTTTAGGGTACTTCAAAACTGCCTCCACTGCACTTGGGTTCAA
>NW_016693112.1:0-1951 GCF_001604755.1 Lepidothrix coronata | reverse complement strand
AGGAAATCAGGTTTGGCATAAGGGCGGACACCGAACATCCCTGTCAGCTGTGAGGCCTAAAAGCCGGAAAATAGCTCTCTAAGGCTCTTGTTGGGTATCAGAAAGCAAAAAGCGCTCGTTTATTGCAGCAGGAATGTTTTCCAAAGTGTGAATGCTGAACTACATAGTTGCTACAACTTTATACTGTCATCTAATTACAATATTTGGACACTACCTCATCTGTTACACCCACTTCCAAAACTGTCCATCCCATCATCCCACCCTCAGACACGCCTCCTGAATTTGAATCGGTGGTCCCAAGGACCCCTTATCTTCCTCTTCCTCATCTTGTTTCTTGGTCTTTGGCACAGTATCACACCTTCAGGAATGGTTTCAAGGCTTCTAAGTAGCTCTAGACTGGTTATATCAGGTGTTATGTCTGTTTCTCAGTATATTTTGCAGGTAGAAAACTCTTCACCCCCTTAAAATCCCTTGTTTGTGGAAATTCTTAACAAAGAATGCCAAACAGCACTTCCAGAAATCCTGCACAAAGGTACTTAGCAAGCTAAAAGTACTAACAAGCTATTCTAAAATCTTATATAATATAGATTTTAAGGCATCAGCTGAAGCACAGGAGAGATTTTCAAAGTGGTTTTTCAAGTATTTGATAGAGAGGGGAATTAACCACTTGGCTCCTCCAGCTGTCTGCAGCACTCTGCTTTGGAAACTCCAAACCACTAAATTATTGTGTGGAACTCATTTTGTAATTGAGATCATTGCAATGAAAATTAGGAGGTTAAAAATAAATCCTTAAAAGCCTTTTAGACTTGTCTGGGAAGCAGAAAGAAAGACTCCAGGCATCCTCATGATGAGGGCACAAAACACTTTGATAGCAAAGCAGTGGAAGTGATGGCACTGAATTGTTTTGGGGTTATGTTTACAAATGGGACATGGAACAAATATCCCTGGTAACATCTATCTCCTCAATGGGCTCCTTGTACCTTCATCACCTTCTTCTGGACCAGAATTGATAGGGTAGCCTTTCAAGCTTATCTACTGTGGGACTCTGGGTTGTTAAATTAGAAACCATTTCTAAAACATGAGATGCTCTGTGTGAGATCTGTGGGGGTGAGGCTTAATCCCAAAGAAAATGAGGCTGTGTAGGACTGCAGCAGAAAGGAGCTGAGCTGCTCATTGCACACCAAAGGGACAAGGGAGATTTAAAGTGGATTAACAGACACAGGTTTTTACCAGAAACATTTATAAGAAGCACCATTCAAATATTATTCACACTGGTGGCATTTCAGCATGGAGCTAAGTCTGTCTGATGGAGAGGTGAATCACCCCAGCCCACTCCTTTCTCACCTGTGGCTCAGCCCCTCATCTCTGGGCTCGAGTTCAGCTCCCCAGGGCAGCACAAAGTACTCAGGGCAACCAGATTTATTAACAACCATTAATAAGCACTAATAAAGTCAAAATGTGGATTCTGGATTTGCACCTTGAAAGAGATCAGCATCAAGCCAAGAGGCACAAAGTGAGCACTGCCATGCCCTCATGAGCAGGCTGTGAGTTTAAGAGTTTTATATATATATACACACACACACATATATATATGCATATATATATATACTTGGCCTAATCACTGTTATGGTAAGAAATCAGTGATGAGCAACTGAGGTTGTTATTCCAAGAAACAAAGTGGTGCAACTGTCCCTGAGGTTTCTCTATGAAATTTCACCATCAGGCTGTGGAGAAATCTGAGGTCAGACTAACACTCCTCTGTATTTACTTGCTGCTCCATCCTCAGTGCTGAAACCTCCCAATGGCTCCTTTGGAGCACGTGAGCCTTTACAAAATAGCATGTACCCATATGTATTCTCAAAAAAACCATCCTAGGAGAGGCCCCAGCAGGCCTGGGGATTGATCTGGTCCACAGGGGCTCTGCTGTGAGTCCAAGCAGCAATTAATGATT
>NW_016693111.1:0-1951 GCF_001604755.1 Lepidothrix coronata | reverse complement strand
ACAAAAGAATTTTAATACAAAGAGATGAAAACTACTGTTGAATATTTCTTTAAAGCTGAGAACTTCTAAGAAAAATAATGGAAAAAAGTAAAAGGCATTTTTAATTTGAGTACTTTTAAACATGAGAATTATGTTATTGATTTCCTTCTTTAACATTTAAATCTTAGTTTTATTCATACTGTAGATACATAGAAGTTTGCAACACAGTTTTGCATTGCTTCAGAGAAAGCCTATATAAATCCTATTAGTACTAAAATCTTTCTTCTGTTCTCAGTTAAGGAGATAGGATGGGGCATAATTGCTCTGTAACATGATAATTTTCATCCTGACACCATCAGAAAGACTTCAAATGGATGGAAGAGATTTTTTCCTCATATATGGAAATAGTATCAAATTGTGCTAAACCAAAATTTGTTCTTTTTTTTCTTCTACTCAACAACACCTTTGCTATTATCTTTCCTTTCTTCTCAACAGGTAGATCAGATACTAGGAGGACCTTTTTTCCCTTTAAAGGGGATCTGCTGGCTGTAAGCTTTTAACCACAAACATTGTGTGGTTAAAAGCTAACATGAAAGCTGAATGAGTGAAAAGTAGTTAGGTTAAGAAAATGGAAAAGTCAGCCCTTTAAAACAACTATAAAAGTAACCATCTCATTCCGTGGCATGTGGAATATTTGAATGGAGATTAAAAAAAATTAGGGAATCTTGTATTCTCTGCTGCCTTCATTCTCTTTTGGATGTGAAGGCACCATAACATTTTTAGAAGTTCTCTTATACATTCTTTGTTATCATTGGACATCAGGGAACGTGTGATAACGATACTTCCTAGAGTGGTGATACACGTGGTAGATCTTTATAGTTAGCTTGAATTATGTGACATTTTACTTTAGATCTTGTACTGGTGGATGTTCAGTGTCCCTCAGTAAATCTGTCCATAGCGGAGGACAATTAATTAGTAATTTGCATTTTACCAACACAGCTGAATGAAATGCTCTTCTCTAGAAGTAGTTAGATAACGTGAGGACTGCAGAATGAGACTTCATTATTTTTGGCTGTATGTAATGCAAGCTAAATGCAGGTCAAACAGGACTGTTAGGCCTGTTGAGTCAATGATTCATCTTCCATTACAAACATCTCCTATGAAGTGATAATGTGTTGCTTTGGCACAGTTGACTTAATTATGACTATTCTACTCAGCTGAATATCATGAAAGTATTTTTCTCAAAATGCCCATACTGTGAAAATTCCACATTCTTTGCTAAAGCAATAGTCCTTTAACTGGATTATTTTATTTTTAAGTTCATGACTATATGTGAATTGGATCACTATAAATTATTTTGAAGTGGAAAACTGTAATTAAAAAAAAACCATAAAAAATTACTTGACTGCTTCTTTGTTTTTACTGTTGCTGA
This sequence comes from Lepidothrix coronata, assembly GCF_001604755.1. Lineage (NCBI taxonomy): Eukaryota > Metazoa > Chordata > Aves > Passeriformes > Pipridae > Lepidothrix > Lepidothrix coronata. Next base: position 540 of record NW_016693111.1, on the reverse strand, counting down.
AGGAGTAAAGTCCACTTAGCATAATGAAGATAGAATTATGTGTGTGACCATGGAGTTATTCCATTGAAAGCCATGGAACACCGATAAAATGTAGACATGAATGCTGGAGCAGTAGCCAAGCAATGAGGATGTTAAGTGGATGAGAATGTTGGAATGGAAACGGAAATCATTAAATGTAGGTGTCAGGGTTTTGACATGTGGCTATGACTTTAGGCAATTTTGCAACTGATACTGAAAAGAGAAAAAAAAGAAACATCCTATTGAAAGAAAAAGTTTTCAAACTTTGCAGACCAGAAATATAAGCTGTTCAAACAGATCACCGAAAACACTACTACATTTCCACATGTTATACTTTTTTAATAGCTGCAGTTTGCAGTGGTTTATCAATGGAGTGGCAATGGAACATCTGGAGTGACCTTTTGGGGGTGCCTGGAGCCCAGCTGGAGTAACGCTGCTCCCCTCTGTTAGCGGGGCACGAGCCTGGGTGCTCAGGAGCCCTGTCTGATGGGCGAGTGAAATGGAGGCTTAATTCTTTCTTCT
>NW_016693110.1:0-1951 GCF_001604755.1 Lepidothrix coronata | reverse complement strand
GGGATTCTCACCGTGCTGGAAGCAGCAGTTCCTGAGGGCCCCCACGACCCCCCTGCGGAGCTCCAGGGAATGCCGGGAATGCCGGGATTGGGAGAGGGGCAGGAGCCGCTGCAGCACCCGCCTGGAAGGTCGGGAATGGCGCCAGTTATTGACTCCCAGCTCGGGGAAAAGCCGATTCAAACCCGATCAAAGGACAATATAAATGCGCTTACACACGTTACAGGGGTTAATTAAATTCTTACACGGAACCCTGCTATATTTATTTATATTTTTATTTATATTTTATTTGCATTTATATTTTTATTTGCATTTTATGTGTATTTATATTTTTATTTATATTTTATTTGCCTTTCTATTTTTATCCATATTTTATGTGTATTCATATTTTTATTCATATTTTATTTGCGTTTCTATTTTTATTCATATTTTATGTGTATTTATATTTTCATTTGTATTTTATTTGTATTCATATTTTTACTTATATATTATTTGTATTTATATTTTCATTTGTATTTTATTTGTATTGATATTTTTACTTATATATTATTTGTATTTATATTTTTATTTATATTTGTATTCATATTTTATTTGCATTTATATTTTTATTCGCATTTTATTTGCGTTTCTATTTTTATTTATATTTCATTTGCGTTTATATTTTAAAAATATTTTATTTGTATTTATATTTATAATTTTATTTATATTTTATTTGCATTTATATTTGTATTTATATATTATTTGCATTTATATTTTTATTTATATATTATTTGCATCTATATTTTTATTTATATTTTATTTGCATCTATATTTTTATTTATATTTTACTTGCATCTATATTTGTATTTATATTTTATTTGCATTTATATTTTTATTTATATATTATTTGTATTTATATTTTTATTTATATATTTTTTGTATTTATATTTTTAATTATATTTTATTTGTATTTATATTTTATTTGTATTTACATTTGTATTTATATTTTATTTGTATTTATATTTTTACTTATATATTATTTGTATTAATATTTTTATTTATATTTTATTTGTATTTCTATTTATATTTAATTTGTATTTATATTTTTGTTTCTATTTTATTTGCATTTATATTTTTGTTTATATTTTATTTGTATTTATATTTTTATTTATATTTTATTTGTATTTATATTTTTACTTATATATTATTTGTATTGATATTTGTATTTATATTTTATTTGTATTTCTATTTATATTTAATTTGTATTTATACTTTTGTTTCTATTTTATTTGCATTTATATTTTAATTTATATTTTACTTGTATTTATATTTTTATTTATATTTTATTTGTATTTATATTTTTAAAACATTTTATTAGTATTCACATTTTTTTAAATATTTTCTTTGCATTTATATTTACGTTTTAGTTTTCCACGCTTACTTCTTACAACGAACCCGAACACCCCCCAAAAAAAACCCCCACAACAAACCCCCAACCACCAATTAAACCTCTAATTAACCCACCAATTAAAGCTCTAATTAACCCATTAATTAACCCACCAATTAACCCCTCACCGGTCCGGATCGAGGATGGCCGCCCGTTCCTGAGGGTGCCGGCTGAGGTTGCAGAGGAGCGGCCCGAACACCCCCCCAAAAAAACCCCAACAACAAACCCCCAACCACCAATTAAACCTCTAATTAAACCTCTAATTAAAGCTCTAATTAACCCACTAACGAAGCTCTCACCGGTCCGGGTGGAGGATGGCGGCCCGTCCCCGGGGGTGCCGGCTGAGGTTGCAGAGGAGCGGCCCGAACACCCCCCCAAAAAAACCCAACGAACCCCCAACCACCAATTAAACCTCTAATTAACCCACTAATTAACCCACTAACGAAGCTCTCACCGGTCCGGATCGAGGATGGCGGCCCGTCCCCGGGGGTGCCGGCTGAGGTTGCAGAGGAGCGGCCCGAGGTGCGG
>NW_016693109.1:0-1954 GCF_001604755.1 Lepidothrix coronata | reverse complement strand
GGGTTTGGTTTTTGTTTGTTTTCTTTTTTTGAGGGGGGTTGCATTTTATTGCCTTTTTTTTGCATTTTCTGGGAGATTTTTTCCTTGTTTGTTTTTTCTTTTTTTTTTCGCTTTTTGATTTTGGGATCTTTTTGTTTTGCTTACTCTTCTTTTCCTTTTTTTTTTCTTTGTTTTTGGTTTATGGTTTGGGGTTTTTTTTAACTTATGGATTTTGTTTTGAGGTTCTTTGGTTTGTTTTGCTTGCTTTTTTGTTGTTGGGGGTTTTTTTGTTGTTGGATTTTTTGGGTTTTTTTATTATTATTATTTTATTCTTTGCTCTTTACGTTTTGCTTTGCTTTTTGTTTGCTTTGCTTTGGAGCTTGGGGGTTATTTTTCTTTGTCTGCTTTCTCATCTGGGTGGGGGGAGGCGTGCGGCGTTGCGTTCATTTTTTCCCCCAGTCTTTTTCTTTCTCCCTTTTCGCTTGTTTTGGTTTTTTGTTTGTTTGTTGTTGGGTTTTTTTCCCTCGCTTTCTCCTGTTCTCCGTCCTGGCGGCACACGCACACCCCCCGGCCGGCAGTGCCCCCCGGCCCCGCGGAGCCGCCCCGGGTGGCCCCGGCCCCGCGCGGGGCGGTCGCGGCCGCGGGCGGCAGCAAATCAGCGGGGCCCGGGCCGCACATAAGAAGGGCGGGCAGGGGCGGACGTCGTCCCTCCCGGCGGCGGCAGGATGCACCATGAGGAGCTGCCGTCCCTGCAGCGGCCCCGCTACGGCTGTGAGTGGGGTCGGGGGGGGCGCTTCGGGGCTTTTTCTTTTTTTTTTTTTGTCCTCCTCCCTTGTCGGCTTTGTCTGTTTGATATCGAAAGAGCGACTTGAGGGGAAGACAAAACCCGCCCAGCAGACTGCGGCAGCTCGCAGCGCTCCGGCTCCTTTTAGGTTAGCTCGCAGCCGGCTCCGGCTGGGTTTTGAACAGGTTTTCATGGGGCTAGGTTTTGTTCTGCAACTTTCTGAATGGATTATAGCTATTGATTCCGCATTGCAGCTCGGTAGTTTTAGGTTAGAGTTAAAGCTTCTGGTTTAACTTTATAACTTGATGTTATAGGTATGGGTTTGGGTTACAACTTCGTAACTTGAGTTGTGACGATAGGTTCGGGCTGTAACTTTGTAACCTTTGGATTATCACTTCGGAAATTCGGATTATAAAGTTAAACCTTGCTTTCTAATTTTATAACTTTGTTTTAGAACTTTGCCTGCTTTCTAGTTTTATAACTTTGGCTCAGAACTTTGTAACTTTAAACAATAACTGGGGTGACGAAAAGGACTGTGCAGGCACCAGACATCTCTTTTCAGTGGAATTGTATGCACTTCCCAAACCTGCATTTAAGAAAAGCCCTGAAGCACCTTCACTCCTCCTGCTGCAGGGCTCTCTCGGCAATGCTGTGACGTGCTGGGATCCTTCACTCGGCTGTGCTTTTTCTGGCTCCCATGGGGCAGAGCAGGGCATGTGCCAGCCCTCCAAGAAATGCCTCTGATACTTCAGGCATTGCAAAACGTGAACATGCAAATGATTTGCAAAGCTCACAACAGCCCTGGCATCCTGTGGTCTAATGAGCCACTTCTCAGTTCTTATCATAGTAGCTTTGTTTAAAACCGGTTCTGAAATCTCCTTTTAGAAAGAAGCACAAAAACCCTTGACAATGTTAGGGGCGGCTTTGCTTCCACCTAGGGCAGATAGAAAAGGTGGTACTTGGCAGTGAGACCTTCAGCTTGGAGGATGCCATGTCTTCCTGAATGTTTTCCCCTCTTGATGCCTGCCAGTTAGGGCAGTTTATGGAACCTGCCTGTAGGTTCAACTTTTATTTCACTCAGTAGACAGATGAGAGCCTTGTGAAGGTACATTGACTGGCTACTACAGCCATAGTCTGAGCGCCCATGCTAGTGTGTTAGCAAAGGTGAATATTTTGTTTGTGCAACCCATC
>NW_016693108.1:0-1954 GCF_001604755.1 Lepidothrix coronata | reverse complement strand
TTTTTGGCATCGTCTGTTTCACTTGTGAAGATGCAAGGCTGCTGCCCAACAAGTTGGAGCCTTAGATCACAAAAAATGGGGAAAAATCCATTTCACTTAGAGACAAATAGTCTTCAATTCCAACAGAACACACAGCACTTTGTAATCAAATAATCAGACTGATCTATCCTGTTAACTTTTGTGGCAATTGTTCACTTCAGGGTTGCTAGCCTAGATGCATGAAGGCAGGATAAAACCCTGTTTTCCCCATTCATTTCTGGCAACATCCTCACGCCTCTGTCAAGCTCAAGAGCACATGGAATAAACCAACAGCCAGGAGCAGCTGTTGTTCTGAAGGGAGGAAATATCACCAGACCTGGAAAAACCCTCTTCAAAGGCACATAGTAACAGAGATATTTCCAGGTTCTCCCAGTAGTATCCTGCTTTCCAGGCCGTCTTGATTTATATAGTTAACAGATTACACCAAACCCCAATGTCTGAGTCCTGTGAGCAGTCATAACCTACCTGCCAGGTAGATTCCAACTTCCTTCCATATGCCTCCCTGACTGAACAGCATTATGTCAAGAATGTTTCACATCCAGTCTTCAGTTTCCTGAGATGTTAATCAAAACAAGTGACAGCTCTTCTGACATGCACAAAAAAGGCTCACCTAAACCTCATATTTTGCCTCTTAGGAAATAGTGGCAGAGTGCTCGCCTCCATCCCCTTTTCTACTTCAGCAATAGCCACTGATGGTGGTCATAGTGGCTGTGTCTGGCTTAAGTTGGACTCTGGGAATACTGATAATAACACAGTGTTTAACCCCAAAGATCTTGCTCAACAGCTGAGGACTAATTGAGCACATGCCAACGGAAATATGGCTGGTATGCAAATATGACTGTAAGTCAATCACCTTAAACGGTGGGCAGCCCAGGGCCTGTTGAGCTCTCCTGCATGGCAGTGGGCTGCACATCAGGAAGTCCCCTTGGGGAGGGATGCTTCTCAAGGTTACTCCTCAAGACTGAGGGAATCCTTGTCACATCACATACCTGGTAAGTGAATTGGTAAGTGATGAAATTTTGAAGTCTTAGCTGAGTGATGTAAAGGACTGATTGTGCACATTTGCTCCTTTAGACATAACCTGTTGACCAAGTCTGGACTTAATCTGGATCCAGTTGTGTTTGAGTTACCCCAAATTTAGGATACGAGAGTGTCCTTTCTGAAGCTCATGACTCTGACAGTTTTATCTGACCCCATCCTTTATGCAGTAAATATTAAAGTGTACCCTGCCATTGAATCTTGCTATGACACAGTCACATTTACTGTCAAACTTCGCTAAATCACTGTTTTATATCTATAAACATATTGGTAATTCTCTTTTACAAGTGAATTGCATCATTCCTTCCATTACAGGAATGCTTGAGAAATTACTCTGAGAACATGGATTTAGAGGAGGATGGTACCATTGACATTCTCTCCCAATTTAGAGGAGGATGTTACCATTGACATTCTCTCCCAGCACCAATTCTATTTTGCAGATTAGAGGCCAATGCTGTGCAGCTGATGAATCCTCCTTGCTATTCCAGTGCACCAGTGTTTGCACAGCTGGGCATTAAGTAATTGTGGAAACCTAACATTTTAGTCACTCAGCTTATCTTCAGGCAACTCATGGTTTGTGTCTGCATCCAGTTTCCAGACCAGGGTATATCTGGACTCCATCTTGGTTTTCAGCCAAAGCATTCCTACAATATTTTCTACCACTATCTACCCCTCAAATGGTACTAAGTATTGTGTAGGCAGCTGGATCCCCATCAATTTTCTATTTCTGACAAGCTTCCTCAGTCTGTATAGTTGGGCCATCTGCTTGTCCCAGGCCCCTCCAGGAACTATTACCAGATGAGACTGCTAAAGATTTTGCCCTGAATGTACAAGCCATCCTTAGTGCTCCTGATCTCATCCTTTTAGTTCCAGAAAA
>NW_016693107.1:0-1956 GCF_001604755.1 Lepidothrix coronata | reverse complement strand
CAGAGGGTGTAGAATACACAGTTTTGGTTGTAGCCACACAGTGATAAACTGGTCCCGGTTCTTGCAACTAGGAGAGATTGCTGGGGTCGGTTACCATGGCAACCCTCATACAGTCCCATTGTAATGGTCAGTTACCATGGTAACCATCAGACATTCTTATTGCTATGGTAAGTTACCATGGGAACGATCACACATTCCCATTGCTACAAACAGTTACCATGGCAACCATCATACATTCCCGGTGCTATGGTTGGTTACCATGGCAACCATCAGACATTCTCATTGCTATGGTAAGTTAACAAGGGGAATGATCACACATTCCCATTGCTACAAACAGTCACCATGGCAACCATCATACATTCCCGGTGCTATGGTTGGTTACCATGGCAACCCTCATACAGTGCCATTGCTACAGTCAGTTGCCAATGCAAACAGCATAGATTTTCATTGCTATGGTCGGTTACAATGGCAACCATCACACATTCCTGTTGCTACAGTCAGTTACCATGGCAACCATCATACAGTCCCATTGCTATGGTCATTGACCATGGCAACCCTCATACATTCCCACTGCTACAGTCAGTTACCATGGCAACTATCATACATTCCATTGCTACAGTAAGTTACCATGACAACCATCACACATTCCCATTGCTACGGTCAGTTACCATGACAACCATCATACATTTCCATCACTACGGTCGTTTACCATGGCAACTGTCATAGTTCCCACTCCTACGGTCAGTTACCATGGCAACCATCACACATTGCCATTGCTACAGTCAGTTACCATGGAAACCACAAGACATTGCCGTCACTACAGTCGGTTACCATAGCAACTGTCATACTTCCCACTGCTATGGTCAATTACCATGGCAAACAGCATTCATTCTCATCGTTAAGGTCAGTTACCATGGCAACCATCAGACATTCTCATTGCTACGGTCAGTTACCATGGCAAACATCATACATTCCACTCCTACAGTCAGTTACCATGGAAACCGTCATACATTCTCATTGCCATGGTCAGTTACCACGGCAACCATCAGACTTTCCCGTCACTATGGTCGGTTACCATGGCAACCATCATACTTTCCACCGCTACAATCAGTTGTGATGGCAACCATCACACACTCCATTGCTACAGTCCGTTACCATGGCAACCATCAAACATTACCGTTGCTACAGTCAGTTACCATGGCAACCACCATACATTCCCGTTGTTACCGTCAGTTACCATGCAAACCATCACACATTCTTCTTTGCCACGGTCAGCTACCATGGCAACCATCGTACATTCCCATTGCTATGGTAAGTTACCATGGCAACCATCAGACATTCCCCTACTACAGTCAGTTACCATGGAACCATCTTGCATTCCCATTGCTACTCTTGGTTACCATGGTAACTATCATTCATTCCCATTGCTATGGTTGGTTACCATGGCAACCAGAATACATTCCCATTGTGTTGGTCAGTTACCATGGCAACCAGAATACATACCAATTGCTATGGTCATTTACCATGGCACCCATCAAACATTCCCACTGCTACAGTTACCAAAGCAACCATAACATATGCCTATTGCTACAGTTGGTTACCATGGCAACCATTATACACTCCCATTGCTAAGGTCAGTTATCATGACAACCATCAGACTTCCCACCGCCACAATCGGTTACCATGGCAACCATCACACATTCCCATTGCTAAGGTCAGTTACCATGACAACCATCATACATTTCCAGCGCAACAGTCAGTTACCATGGCAAATATCATAGTTACCATGGCAACTATCATAGTTACCATGGCAACCATCACACATTGCCATTGCTAAAGTCAGTTACCACGGAAACCATAAGACATTGCTGTCACTACGGTCGGTTACCATAGCAACTGTCATGCTTCCCACTGCTATGGTCAATTACCATGGCAACCAGCACACATTCTCATTGC
>NW_016693106.1:0-1956 GCF_001604755.1 Lepidothrix coronata | reverse complement strand
GCTTTAAGGTCCCTCCCAACCCAAACCATTCTGTGTTTTTATGCTTTTAAACAATCCAGACTGGAATGTGGACTGGATTCCCAGTTCTCCCGAAGCAGAGCAATCCCATGGACTTTGCTGGAGCTCTGTGAGTCTCAACCACCTGAGAATGTTGGGATTTGATATTTTTTTAGCTGGCCCTTCCACGTGAGCATGTTTGGATTTACAGCCTTGCTGACAGATGAGTTTTATTCCTGGCTGGGTAATTCCCCCCCACTCCCGGGTTTATCCTGCTCTGTGCTGAGTGGAACTGTGCAGCTCCAGGGATTAGCAGATCCACGGAGCATTCCTGGCTTTATGAGTTTCTCACTAATGCCAGAGATGAGCATTTCATACCTGGGAGCCATCCCACCTGTGTGGAATCATGTGAACATCATCCCTTAGGAAGCTAAAGCTGCAAAAACCCAGCAATTACTCTTTCTGCTCCACTGAAGCTCCTGATTCCCCAAGAACTTTGAGAGACTTTTTCCTTTGCTTTAAAAAAAAAAACAAAAAAAACAAAAGCTAAATTAATTGGAAATGACAAGAGGAAAATGATCCAGCTGAATGCTTTGATAAGCAATCAAGGCTTAATAGATTAGAAAATATAATTAATTACTTAATTATACTCAAAGTGGTTGTTGTTGGTAGGTTGTTCAGTGAAAAGCCATTGTTGGGTGGGAAGAGGTGCCTGTTGCATGAAGATCAGGAGCCAGGAAGCCTTTGCTGCTGGCAGGGACTCGTGGTGAGCACAGGGATGTTCCCACACGTTCTCCAAAGGTTTCCCAAGCAGGTCCTTCCCCCTGAGAGTGGTTGGCACTGAAGGGGCTCCCCAGGGTTGGTGTTGGCCCTGAGGCTGCCAGAGCTCAGGGGGTCTTTGGACAAGGCTCTGTGGGCCGGGGTGGGATTTTGGGGTGTCTGTGCAGGGCCAGCAGTTGGATGGATGATCCTGCTGGGTCCCTCCCAGCTCAGGATATTCCCTGGTTCTGGGATTCAGGCTTCTTCTGGTGGAACCACCCGAATGTGATGCCTGGCTCAGTTTGCAGCTCGAGGAGCTTTCCCAGTTTAGTGCCTGTAGAGGAAACCTGAAATGTTGGTGTGGATAAACTCCAAACCACTGTCCTCTCTCCCACCCCACTGCTTGGAAGGGAAGGAAGAAGAATAACATTAATTAGTCTTAGGAATGGGATTTTTCCTGGGCTAATGCAGTGACTTTGGGAAGGACCCATTCATCATTTCATTGGCCTGGAGCCCAGCAATACCTGCTATTCATTCAAAAAAATTCACATTTTAGTACAAAACTGTTCTTTAGTGTTCTTGTGGCAATCAGTGGAGTGAAGGGATGAACTGGAGCATGGAATATGTGTGAGTGACCCTGTGTGTGCACGTGGAAGTGCAAGGGGGCTGATTTCCCTGCATCAGTGGTGCTGATTTCCCTGGATCAGTGGTGCTGATTTCCCTGGATCAGTGGTGCTGCTGCCTCTCCAAGTGCTCTCACGTGTCCTTCTCTTGTGGATTCCAAAGGAGCTGCTTCCAAGGCTGCTCCAGGCTCAGCTCTGGCTGACACTGGGACATCCTGCTCCTCTCACTGGTGTGTCCCAAAGCACTCAGTGCAAACTGCTGCTGTTCTGAACTCAGCACTGGAGAAGCAAAGAAAGAACTGAGCTGTCCAAGGATCCCTAGAGACAAAGGCAGGGCCTGAGGCCAAGGCAGCATTTCCAGCTTGTGGTGCCACTTCTTCAAAGCAGAGCAGGAAAGCGGAGAAATTAAAACAAAATCCTTAAAATGTGCTTCTTTTTATTTAAGGGATTGTTGCCCACAGAGGTTGTGGACTCCCCATCCCTGGAAGTGTCCCAGGCCAGGTTGGAGCAACCTGGGCTGGTGGAAGGTGTCCCTGCCCATGGCAGGGAGCTGGATGTGCTTTAAGGTCCCTCCCAA
>NW_016693105.1:0-1959 GCF_001604755.1 Lepidothrix coronata | reverse complement strand
GACAAAAGATGCCACCACAGAAAGACCTTCCTGCCCAAGAAGTGCCCAGGCTGCCCCAACAACTGCACCTCAAAGCCAAAGCTTCCAGACTTTTTTTCCTGGTGGAAAGAGCTGCTGTTCCCTTTTTTCTGCCCTGTGCTGCAATGGCCGCACCCACCTCCAGGAAAATTTACTCCAAATGAAGGTTCCTTATACACAAAAGGTGCCATCAGAGAAAACTCTTCCTGCCCACGAATTGCCCAGGCTGCCCCAGCAACTGCACCTGAAGCCAAAGCTTCCAGACTTTTTTTCCTGGTGGAAAGAGCTGCTGTTCCCTTTTATCTGCCCTGCTCTGCAATGGCCGGTCCCACCTCCTGGAAAATTTACTCTAAATGAAGATTCCTGCCAGACTAAATGTGCCACCACAGAAAGGTCTTGCTGCCCAAGAAGTGCCCAGGCTACCCCAACAACTACACCTGAATCCAAATGATCCAGACTTTTTTTCCTGGTGGAAAGAGATGCTGTTCCCTTTTTTCATCCCTGCGCTGCAGTGGCCGGTCCCAACTCCTGGAAAATTTGCTCCAAATGAAGATTCCTGCTAGACAAAAGGTGCCACCACAGAACGGTCTTGCTGCCCAAGAAGTGCCCAGGCTGCCCCAACAACTATACCTGAAGCTAAAACTTCCAGACTTTTTTTCCTGGTGGAAAGAGCTGCTGTTCCCTTTTTTCTGCCCTGCGCTGCAATTACCGGTCCCACCTCCTGGAATATTTACTCCAAATGAACATTCCTGCCAGACTAAAGGTGCCACCACAGAAAGGTCTTACTGCCCAAGAAGTGCCCAGACTGTCCTAATAACTGCACCTCGAAGCCAAAGCATCCAGACTTTTTTTCCTGGTGGAAAGAGCTGCTGTTCCCTTTCTTCAGCACTGCTCTGCAATGGCCGATCCCATGTCCTGAAAAATAGAATCCAGCTGAAGATTCCTGCCAGACAAAAGGTGCCACCACAGAAAGGTCTTGCTGCTCAAGAAGTACCCAGGCTGCCACAACAACTACACCTGAAGCCAAAGCTTCCAGACTTTTTTTCCTGGTGGAAAGAGCTGCTGTTACTTTTTTTCTGCCCTGCACTGCAATGGACGGTCCCACCTCCTGGAAAATGGAATGTAAATGAAGATTCCTGCCAGACAAAAGGTGCCACCACAGAAAGCTCTTTCTGCTCAAGAAGTGCCCAGGCTGCCCCTACAACTACACCTGAAGCCAAATGATCCAGACATTTTTTCCTGGTAGAACTAGCTGCTGTTCCCTTTTTTTAGCCCTGTGCTTCAATGGCCGGTCCCACCTCCTGGAAAATTGAATCCAAATGAAGATTCCTGCCAGACAAAAGGTGCCACCAGAGAAAGGTCTTGCTGCCCAAGAAGTGCCCAGTCTGCCCCAACAACTGCACCAGAAGCCAAAGCTTCCAGACTTTCTTTCCTGAGGGAAAGTGCCACGGCCCAGGGGTAAAAGGGGTAAGGATGCGGCACCAGACAAAGGGTTCAGACGCAGCTGAAAGTCTGGGTGCAGTGCCAGTTTATTAAGGGAACACAGAGACTTATATAGGGTAAGTGTGAGGGGAGGATTCATAACTAGGGCGGAGCATGGGACTGACAACTAAGAGTGAGACAGGATTGGGAGACGGGGAAAAATGGGTGTAATTTATGGGTATCCAGGGGAAGGGAGCAGTGAGGGTCTCTCTGCACTGTGGCAACTCTCAGCCAGTCAGTGACAGAGGAGCAGGAAAGTAGGGGAGAACAGGGGAGTAAACAACTTTTGGCGGGAAAATCTGAGGGACCAAGGGGAAGAACATTGGGGTACATTAAACTGGGCATGAAACTGGTATAAAAATGGGAGATAACAGGTCAGTTAGGTAGAATAACAGTCCATTCAGGCTCCATAGATATCTCTCCACGCCTGAAATCTTTCCCAATCGGATTTTCTGTCCT
>NW_016693104.1:0-1961 GCF_001604755.1 Lepidothrix coronata | reverse complement strand
TCCATGATGTAGAGCATAATTAAGAAAGAGCAACACTCCTCCATTTTGGCAGACACAGTGCAGACAAAACCACCTCTATTAAAAAAAAAAAAAAAAAAAAAAGGTAATGTTTTAATCTCAATTATCTCAATTAACAGACTTGTACTGTTCAGGACAGCTCAGAAGCTCAGGTGACCTTCACCTCAGCCAACACATGTAGGAATCCAACTGAAATTTGTTAGTTCACACATGTCAGGAGTCAGGGGCAACTTGGGGAAAAAAAAAAAACCACAACAGAAAGCCTCAACAAAACCCAAAACACCAGCCCTGCACTTTGGACAGGCTCACATCCACAGACATGAACACACACAAAAGCAGACCAGCTGCTAGATCAGGTGTCTGCTTCTCACAGTTGCCCTCCATGAAAGAGAAGTAGTGAAGGCACCAGAACAGACACTATCCTGTCACTCCACACTTCAAAATCAATCACTGTCTGTCACAGCATGGAACAGCAGAGGCCCACATCTGCCCAATGCTGCACAGAGAGAGGGGATGAGCTGACCTGCTGGGTGCCTGTGAGGCCTTTTCCCAGGGGAACAGCTCTGCAGTGTGACATTGGGAAAGGTGATGTAGGAGCTACAGAGAAATACAGGGAAATGACAGGAATCACCCACTGCCTGAGAGAGGAAGGCAGCCTGTTCCCCTCCACAAGCAGCTCTGCAGGGACACATCTGCAATAGCACTGTAAGCCTGAAGCAGAAGATGCCCTGCTGTCCTTTCCCTGTCCCTGTCCCTTTCCCCTCTTCCTCCCTCACCTCCCCAACAGGGTTCAGGTCCAGCATAGCCCAGCAACAATGAGCAATAAGGTTATACACAGCTGGGTTGGCACTTATGGATCAAAGTGGCTTTTGTGAGCCAGCAATGACGGGTTCAGTGGTGCATTCCTGACTCCAAGCGTATTCCCATTGAAATCTGCCACCAGGCTGCCAGGGCAAGGAGAATAGGATCAGTATGAAAAGCTACTGTCATTCTCACCTCACTCCATTTAAATACATGTTTATGGGCAGCAGCAGAGGCTTGTTCTTTCTGTAGTCACTGAGAGGACACAAATAAACTTTAATGAATATTGCCCCAGTCCAGGTCAATAGATAAATGATTCTGTTATTTAACATAGCTGATTTAACATTAGTGATTTCTAAAAGCAGAAACCCATATTTTGTGCCTCCTATTCATGAACAAAGGCTACATGAAATTTAGCTTGATATGGGTTGGGTTTTGTGAGTTAAAGGGATAAACTCCATTAATTTTCTGCTGATAAAATATTATTTGAACCCATTCTATTGTCTACTTCTCCCTTGTCAAGATCTCCAATTCCTTTTTTTCCCCTGCTACTCCCTATCTGTGCTACAAGCCACATAAAACCAAAGCTAGGCAGTAGAATATTTTCTTTATTGCCTGTTGATAAACTGGCAGTGTGCAGGGATTGCTCCATACAGCCTATTCCACACAAGCGGCCCCACAAGTTGCTGCTGCTGTGCTACCATGACTTTCTACAACAGGATTGCAAGAAATGCCCCAAACTTGCATCCATCCCAGTTTTCAAGCAGTAAGATTACCCCAATCTAAAGAATCACCACCAGACTTTCATGGAAAAGTGTAAATTGTTACTTCCTTCTAAGCTAAAAAAGAACATTTTAATGATTACGATATTCTGCTTTAACACTTCTGACCAAACAGTTGGGCTACTACATGAGACCACTGGGAACCAACCCAAAACTGATTTATCTGGTTTCCCTTGCCAAGCTGAATGACAAGCTGAAAACTGAAGTAACCAATTATGTTTTGAAAATAGTTGCCTCAAATAGTTGCCTTTTGAAAATAGTTCCTCAGTCCATGATGTAGAGCATAATTAAGAAAGAGCAACACTCCTCCATTTTGGCAGACACAGTGCAGACAAAACCACCTCTATTAAAAAAAAAAAA
>NW_016693103.1:0-1961 GCF_001604755.1 Lepidothrix coronata | reverse complement strand
CATGAAAGCTGGATATCACACAGCTGCAATAATCTTAGGATGGCTTGGGTTGGAAGGGATCTTAATTTAGTTCCAACCCCCCTGCCCTGGCCAGGGATGCCTTTCACTAGACCAAGTTGCTTAGAGCTCCATCCAACCTGGTCTTGAACACTTCCAGGGATGGGGCAATAATAGGAGACACATTTTACTAATTTTTTTATAGCCCTCTGCTGACAGGAGTCTACTGATTTGAGACTGAACTGTTTTCTTTTCATGAAGTTGCACTGTACTATAAACATGTCTTGCAGAATAAAATATGTTTCTGAATCTTTTTCCAGGCTTTAGCAAATACCTTATTACAACATTTGAAAGAAATTAAACATTTTGTTCCCTTATGTTGCCTGTTGTGACACATTTAGATGGCCATCTGAAAGCCACATTTTCAACAAACGAATATGTTAAAAGGGTACAGAAATATTTAGACATTTTATGAAGGAAGCATCACGAAGAAGGTCTGTTAAGGAGAGTGGTATCCAACTGTATGGATATAATTTTTGTTTAGAAGAACAATAGCATTTGCTAATTAACTACTGGAAATTCCCTTTACATTCTATTTATTTGCTTAGTAACATAAAGGCAACCACATTCAAAGTTCTGAATAGCCAGCTGGCTGCTTTTCAAATGTACAGCCTTTGAGATTGATTTGAAACTCCTTTGTGCAGTAAAACAAATATAAATGGTTGATGTACTGATGACACTGCACAAACTGCATTTTTGTGAAAGAGCAGAATCAATTATTTTTCCTTTCACAAAATGAATCACCAGGATGTAAACCTAAGCAGGATCTTTTCTGGCTGAGTAGAAACCTCAGATTAGCCAGTGGTTTTTTCCAGAGGTGACATTTGTGATTCACGTCTTCTGAGAGCTGATTCATCTTGTTTCTCATACGTTGAATTATATCAACAATTTAGCGATGGATTTCTAATTCTTATAATTAATGTAGTACACAGTTATCTTGAAGTATACTGCTTGTCTTGAGAAATGCTTGAGAGGATGTTGAACTGTCTCTGTTTTGGAAGCTTTGAATACATGTATGTGCATTCTCAGATGGCTCAGATGAGGAAGTTCAATGAAGTGATTAAGGACTGTCCTCTGTGGCCAGCTAAGACCATGTTTTCTTACTGTTACATGTAGAAAAGTTTTAGCATGAGTTAGTCAGTAGTTCATTAAACTGTTGGACTTTATATAATTATTCTTCTGTCCTGAGGTTATATCATTAGACATGAGCTATCATTTTTCTGGTTCTGACACTAAAAGTTATTAATAAGTTAGAAAATGGGAGTGAAGTCTTCCTTTGTGCAGAGCGTTGTTATAGCCTTGTCTTTTTCTTTTTCCTCTTTAAATCTGTGTAAAGTAGTTTTGGTATGCTAAGTTAGATGAGTTAATCCAAGTCTTCAAGCTGCAGAGTTGCTACCTCATGATGTTCATTAAGGATAGCTCCAAAATATTTACCTAAATATCAGCTAGCTACTTCAGCTCACTTAGTTTCCATAGTGCTGACCTATAGTGTTATGAAAATCTTGATTAACTTCAAAGCTAACTGAGGTATGTCTGTAGTACTTGGATGAGCTGTACCCTCAGTTATTTCAAGCTATTCTTTAGTGGTTTCATAGGTGATTTACACATCTTCATTTCTAATGTATGTCTAATGAAGTCATGTGTGACGAGGTGTAATACCAGTTTTTATTTATGGGGATGTTTTCTATATGCATCCCTTTAGGCTTATAGGAAAAGATGAATGCTGAGAAGAGCAAAATATTTTCCTTTTAAAAAATTACCTAATGGGGTAGTGAACATGTATTAATGGGACTGTTTGTCACAGGCATGGTATGTTTTTGATAAGAGTCTTATTTTTAAATTGTGATCTATAAAATGAAATATTTGGAAGATTTAGAAAGCTAAAGAATTTTTTTAGAAATTTA
>NW_016693102.1:0-1962 GCF_001604755.1 Lepidothrix coronata | reverse complement strand
TTTTTTTTTTTTTTAGTTACTGATATATCGTGTCAGCCATGGCTACAAAATAACAGTCTGAACTATACAGAGTAAGAGCACATAAATACTAGTGAATAATGCACGATAAAAAATAAAATAAAAAAAAAAAAAAGAAGCTAGCATCGTTCGTGGCTGAGACAGTTGAGGAACATAATTCAGTGGTACTGTGAGATTTCCTTACAGCACAGAAAGTATTTTTAACAGTCATGAATTACAGTACTACTTAATACCCTATGAAGACGCTTTAAAAACAACCTTGTACTTTAAGTCCTTTTTTTTTTTTTTTATCCCAAACATTCTGTCCAAAGGATTAATGTTCTATTTGAATCAAGTGCCATCCAAATGTTCAAGTCAAAAATATTTATACATTTATACTCAAGTTGGTTTTTTTTATTTAATAATTTTTTTTTTTAATTATTATTCTTCTTCTCGTCTGCTAAAAATAGTATTGCAAGTTTTGGCTTTTTTTTTACCTTGACATAAAAATCACGATTATATTTTTTTTTTTCCGGTGTGTGTGCAAAACGCTTTAACAGTGGAAGAAACTCACGGGAGGAGTCGAGGGGTTTCCAAAGGGAGTGAGCTCGAGTCCAGCCCCCCTCCCTGGGTGAGTGGGGCTGGGGGTCCCACCCGCCCCTCCCTCCGGCCCCGGCGCGGGGGTCCCTTCTCACAGCACGACGATTCGGAGAGCAGGAACACTTGGAACAGCAGTTGAATCCCGGGATGGCTGCGGATGGCGATGGGATGCTGGGGGGGGGGACACACACACAGCCAGGGAGGCACCCGGGGCTCATCCCGGTTTCCCGCGGGTCCTTCTCCACTCGCAGCGAGGGATTTCCAGAAAAACGAGGGATCTGAGCACAACCCCGGGGGCCGAGGGCTGGGAGGAGGACCACGGCTCTGCTCCCCCAAACGCCGGCGAAGCCGGGGGCAATTCCAGTTTTGGGTGGAGTGGAACCCTTGGGAGCCCCGGAGCGTGCCAGCAACCTCAGCTCCCCACCGGCGGCTCCACACCCTCCAGGGAATTCCCAGAGGGAAACCACAACTCGAAGAACCGACCCATGGGAGGTGGCCCAAAGGACCCGCTGGCATCCCTCCTCCCGAGCCCCATCCAGGGGCAGCTCCCGCCCTCGGCGGGGATCGAACCGGGGCGGGAACGCCGATTATCCCGGTGTGGGAATGTCACCGTCCCGCGGGACAGCGCGGGGGGCGGCGGAGGGTGCGGGTCATGCAGCCCCTCGGCGAAGCGGCAGCGCGGGGGAGGTGCTTTAATTAGCGCTAACGAGGAGGAGAGGAGCTGGTCCTACACTACGGCAGCTGCGGGAACGGGGTGCTTACACTCTGCGCTCTTTAAAGGTGCTTGGTATAACTTTAGATATATAATATACAGGTAATATTGCTAATAGTCAAGCATTAAGAATAAAGGTGCAGACATACCATAAATACTGATGCTCTGATTTTACACTGTCAGACCTAGATGAATGCAGTTTCCTATTCACATTACAAAGCAGCCCCAAATTCTAGAATTTAAAATAGTGTCGTAAACAAAGAGGAGGAAGGAGTCGGTTATGATCTGATCTTCTTAATCCGTTTTCCTTGGAAAAAAAATGATCAAAAAATTCTAAGGCACTCAGGAAAGCCGCATACAATCGATGGACTGCTCTGTTCTCACCTTACATTCAGTGTTTTAAAGGGGTTATTTTTTTTTTTTTGCTTTTTTTCGCTGTTTTTTTTTTTTTCTCGGAAGAATACAATCATTACCATATAACATTTTCAAACATATCATTAATCCTCCACACACAGGAAACATTAGTGCAAAATGCTTGCCCTCATCTACCAGATAAGGAAAAACCCAACGCCCTTCACATTTTAGAAGTTTGCCTTCCTAATAACAATAATAATAATTAATAAAACAAACCCAAATCAAAAAAAAAAAAAAAA